>NC_091170.1:40601575-40679075 GCF_040958095.1 Procambarus clarkii | reverse complement strand
AGGAGTCCACAGGTGAGAACGTGGTTGCAGGAGTCCACAGGTGAGAACGTGGTTGCAGGAGTCCACAGGTGAGAACGTGGTTGCAGGAGTCCACAGGTGAGAACGTGGTTGCAGGAGTCCACAGGTGAGAACGTGGTTGCAGGAGTCCACAGGTGAGAACGTGGTTACAGGAGTCCACAGGTGAGAACGTGGTTACAGGAGTCCACAGGTGAGAACGTGGTTACAGGAGTCCACAGGTGAGAACGTGGTTACAGGAGTCCACAGGTGAGAACGTGGTTGCAGGAGTCCACAGGTGAGAACGTGGTTACAGGAGTCCACAGGTGAGAACGTGGTTACAGGAGTCCACAGGTGAGAACGTGGTTGCAGGAGTCCACAGGTGAGAACGTGGTTGCAGGAGTCCACAGGTGAGAACGTGGTTGCAGGAGTCCACAGGTGAGAACGTGGTTGCAGGAGTCCACAGGTGAGAACGTGGTTGCAGGAGTCCACAGGTGAGAACGTGGTTGCAGGAGTCCACAGGTGAGAACGTGGTTGCAGGAGTCCACAGGTGAGAACGTGGTTGCAGGAGTCCACAGGTGAGAACGTGGTTGCAGGAGTCCACAGGTGAGAATGTGGTTGCAGGAGTCCACAGGTGAGAACGTGGTTGCAGAAGTCCACAGGTGAGAACGTGGTTACAGGAGTCCACAGGTGAGAACGTGGTTGCAGGAGTCCACAGGTGAGAACGTGGTTGCAGGAGTCCACAGGTGAGAACGTGGTTGCAGGAGTCCACAGGTGAGAACGTGGTTGCAGACGTGGGTCTAGAGACGAGTACGTGGTTGGTAAAGGAGGAACGGGACACAACATTGGAACCCAAACCCAATGTTCCCAACATTGGGACCCAAACCCAATGTTCCCAACATTGGGACCCAAACCCAATGTTCCCAACATTGGGACCCAAACCCAATGTTCCCAACATTGGGACCCAAACCCACTAGATCACATCAACAAGTAAACATTAATCAGAGAGTTATTTGCCACGTGGAACAATTTACAGAACAACATAATGGACGCGGGATCGAAGATGGTTTCAAGCGCAGGTTAGACATATGTATGTGAATGAGTTTGGGTGGATAAGAACGGGCTTTGTTTCGCATTAGGTCAATGGGCCTTCTGCTGTTTCCAATGATCTTATATCCTTCTGAATCGCACCAGCCGGCCAGACAGTCTCCTCTGAGCTCAGAATTACAATTTCTTCGACAGAAATATTCTATTATTTACAATAACGTGTCAGAACAGCGGGGTCTGAAAACTGAAGACGCCCAGCGACACATCTGAAAATAAGGAAAGTGACGTCGCTTCGGTCGACGTCACTTTAATAAGAACTATATTATCATTATCATCACTATCATTATAGAAGTGGTCCAAGACGGACCGAAACGTCGTCACTTGCATTATTTAAACAAAGAATTGTGGATTGGTTATGTAACTAGAAGATTGCACTTGAGGCGTCCACGGGACGCGGGTTGAATCCCATTATATAGCTTCGGTATATTTCTCATAGCACACAGAGATCACACTAACGTGATGCATCAAATGAATTAAGGCAGTGTCTGGGATGCTCCCGTACGCAGGTTCGAATCCTCGTCACGGCCCTTGTGGATTTGTTCATTTCTCATAGATATATGTTCCCGTTATTTCATTGTGTGTTCTACGTATTGTTAACAAGCACAAAGATATAAATCCTCGTTATTTGTTGATGGGGGGCGGAGGGGAGGTGAGGGGGGGGAGGGGAAGGGGGGGGGGGGGGAGGTTCATTTATGACCACAGCCTCAAGCGGACAATGCGGCCGGATGGAGAGAAAAATCCAGTGAGGTAAATGTGATTAAGAGCGAAGCAGTAGAAGTTTTCAGTGTGGTGAAAGGGCATTAGGCTGGCCGAGAACGCATTAAGCCTGTAATAAGTAACCCAAAGCAGAGCACTTTATTACACAAACTCCGAAACTGGATACTTCTGCCTCTAAAGTTTTCTCGAATAGTTTTGTTTTGCAAATTAATGTAAAAGTAGAGGCAGCAGGGGAGGGGGTGGAAAAAATACATAAAACCAGTGTTATAATTCGCATTTTCAAGGGCTTAAAAGACGACACCTAAGGGGCGCAACACTCAGAGAGAGTTGCAACAAGTATCGCCCCTTTGGCCACGTGGCTTAAGGCCCACGAACAGAGATTCTGAGGTTTGTTTACATGAATACCAGTCATGGGGTAAGAACAGAAATATATAAACAAAAAATTACGCTACATTTAGCATACTTCCACCCTCATCCAGGCTCTGTGTAGCGGGTTAGCGGAGAAGAAACGCCTCCACAAGCGCCTCTTCTGTTCCTCTTAATTTCTTAACATTTAGTCTCATGTATTTAGAGTGTAGTGATGAGTCAATACATCACAATATATTTAGAATGTTCAGATGAGTCAATACAGCACAATATATTTAGAGTGTTCAGATGAGTCAATACAACACAATGGATTTAGAGTGTTCAGATGAGTCAATACAGCACAATGCATTCAGCGTGAGGAGATGAGTCAATACAGCACAATGTATTTAGAGTGTTCAGATGAGTCAATACAGCACAATGCATTCAGCGTGAGGAGATGAGTCAATACAGAACAATGTATTTAGAGTGTTCAGATGAGTCAATACAGCACAATGCATTCAGCGTGAGGAGATAAGTCAATACAGTACAATGTATAAAACTCGCCAGTAGCAACAATGATGGCTCTTGCTTTACACACAGCACGGGAGTTCAATAGCCAGGATGTATTCACCTAGTTGTATTCACCTAATTGTGCTTGCGGGGGTTGAGCTCTGCTTTTTCGGTCCGGCCATCATCTGTCAATCAATCAACTGTTACTAACTACTAATTTTTTTTCCACACACACACACACACACACACACACACACACACACACACACACACACACACACACACACACACACACACAGGAAGCAGCCCGTAACATCTGTCTAACTCCCAGGTACCTATTTACTGCTAGGTAACAGGAGCATCAGGGTGTAGGAAACTCTACCCATTTGTTTTTCCGGCGGTGCCGGGGGATCGAACCCCGGTCCTTAGGGCCACGAGTCTATAGCACTGTCCACTTAGCCACCACCCCACCCAACTCTATGTGTGTGTGTGTGTGTGTGTGTGTGTGTGTGTGTGTGTGTGTGTGTGTGTGTGTGTGTGTGTGTGTGTGTGTGTGTGTGTGTGTGTGTGCGTGTGTGTGTGCGTGCGTGCGTGCGTACGTGCGTATATTCATAAATAAATAAATTGCTTGATACTGTGATCCTAGCATAAGTGTTTATCGTTCGCGCGAGTGAACGCTACATAGGAGTACGTCGAGTGAACGTTATATAGGAGTACGGTGAGTGAACGCTACATAGGAGTACGTCGAGTGAACGTTATATAGGAGTACGGTGAGTGAACGCTACATAGGAGTACGTCGAGTGAACGCTACATAGGAATACGGCAAGTGAGCGCCTCAGATGAATGCAACTAGTGAATGCTACATAGGAGTACAACTAGTGAACACTACACAGGAGTGCAACTAGTGGAAGCTACATAGTTCACACTAGTGAACTCTACATAATAATACAACTTGTGAACGCACCATATGAGTACAACGAGTGAACGCTACATTACAATGGAACTAGTGAACGTTACACAGGAATATATCAAGTGGGCGATACACTAGAATACAACAGGTGAGCGATACATTGAAATACAATAAACTGACGCTATATAGATTTGTTGAAGATCGTGCAATAGTCTATTATTGCATAATGAAAAAATGCTGCGCTAACAATTCTCTCATGCATACCATGTCGTGTGCAAGCCTGCAAGGACACATGTGAGGGCATATATGTGACTACGCGTATGCCAGGCCGTCTCAGATAGGCCTAGGCCAGCCTACACACAGCAGTGATGAATTGAATTGAAATTGAAATAAGTTTATTGAGGTAAAATACACACAAAGGGATGAGGTAGCTCAAGTTATTCTCACCCCGTTCAGTACATCGTGTTAATACATACATAGACACACATCACAAACAATAAACATATTACCAAACATTCTGAGAGATAAACATCTACATTTCCTTAGCAGTGACGAAACAAGTAATGTTCTACAGCTTGTAATATGCCAAATGTACCTAACTTAACCCATTATAACTTAAGCCATTTAACTTATTAACCCTTCTGACTTAACTAACCCAACTTAATCCACTTAATCCACTCTCTTTCATTTAACTTAATACACCTAACTTAATCCACTGAACACACTTAACTATACCCTCGTAACTTAACCCCACCTAATTTAGCCCACTTAACAACCCACTAAATTTAACCAACGTAATTTAACCACATTCAACACCTATTTTGAAGGTTGTGGTGCAAAACAACACCACCATCAATAACAACCAAATCAACAACATCATCAATTCCTCCCCCCCCCCCCCCCACCAATTAGCAACCAGAACAACAACACCATCAGTAACAAATAAAAACATCAATAGCAACCAAAACATCATCAATAGCAACCAAAACATCATCAATAGCAACCAAAACATCAATAGCAACCAAAACATCAATAGCAACCAAAACATCATCAATAGCAACCAAAACATCAATAGCAACCAAAACATCAATAGCAACCAAAACATCATCAATAGCAACCAAAACAACATCAATATCAACCAAAACATCAATAATAGCAACCAAAACAACATCAATAGCAACCAAAACATCATCAATAGCAACCAAAACATCAATAGCAACCAAAACATCAATAGCAACCAAAACATCAATAGCAACCAAAACATCAATAGCAACCAAAACATCAATAGCAACCAAAACATCATCAATAGCAATTAAAACAACAACCGTAGGACAGCACAAACATCAAGCTGACGTGTTGTGTTCAATATTAACCCAGAGGTGACTTGTGGTGCCGCCACATACCTTCATCAGCTCATTCATCAGTCAACCAGCCTCCGTAGTTATTCAGCGGCCAAAAAAAGGTAATTGTATTAATAATTACTTCGTGAGTCGATCAGTTGTTGGACCACAAAGACCAATATTATCCCGCCACGATTTACACCTTCATTTACAGTATATATATATATATATATATATATATATATATATATATATATATATATATATATATATATATATATATATATATATATATATATTTATATATTATATATAAATATATATTTATATATTATATATAAATATATATATATATATTCATATTGGGATAGATGGAAAACTTGAGAACATTTGCCTTCTATATAACAATATGTCCGCCGAAATCTCTCTCTCTCTCTCTCTCTCTCTCTCTCTCTCTCTCTCTCTCTCTCTCTCTCTCTCTCTCAGAACATGCAGAATTATAAAAGTGAAAAACTGCTCACAATCGGTTTTTCAGTTTAGTTCATTTATGAACTAAATTATTTATGGACTGAACCCAAAAAATTGATTTAGCTAAGCAAATGATAGTGTTGAAGAGCTGGTTACAAAATGTAATGTCTACTGTTATATTACCAATGGGTTCGAGACCGACCACACTAACTAACCTGAACAACTTACACATGTGTGGAGGGAGTTTCAGTGGGCGGCGGCGGTACGAACCACATGATGATGATAAAGATTAAGCCACCCAAGAGGTGGCACGGGCATGAATAGCCCGTAATACGAACCACAGCCGCCTACATTCACTTCCTACAGTTAGCAAACTTGGTGATATTTTGGCTAAAATTTCAGATAGGAGATCATTTTAAATTAAATTTGGACACATTTCTTGAGCATATAGTCTCTAAATTCACGTATCTTCCCGGTCTCGGTGAAGCAAGAGACTTGAGACTTGGGCTCGATGGGTTGCTCGAAGATAAGTGTGAACTTTGTGATTGGCAGACTGGTCTAGTTTATGACTCGGGGGAGGGACTAATCCCCATGAGAATAATGACACGTTTATCATTGCAAAAATCCATCCCATCAACATCATGCTCAGAAGCACACAATCATCCAGAATTACTCCGCAATTAATCTTCCACGCTATTCTCTCTCTCTTTTTGATCACCTTCAGAAGTTAATCGCATCGTTACTGACCTCCGTTTCATTATTGACACAAGAGGTGCGAAGTGGTAATTACACGTGGCTGTAAACTAAGCAGTTTACACGTGGCTGTAAACTAAGCAGTTTACACTTGGCTGTAAACTAAGCAGTTTACACTTGGCTGTAAACTTAGCAGTTTACACTTGGCTGTAAACTTAGCAGTTTACACGTGGATGTAAACTTAACAGTCATGGCTTCCATTCTCTAATACGAGAAGACTGGCTTGGATTAATACCCGACTTGAGTCAGCATCACCGGAATGGTAACGCGCCCGCGAAGGGAAGGGAACTATCAGGAGAAAGTGACAAGCCATTACGACTATATATGGGGGCCGGTCGGCCGAGCAGACAGCACGCTGGCACGTGATCCTGTGGTCCCGGGTTCGATCCCAGGCGCCGGCGAGAAACAATAGGCAGAGTTTCTTTCACCCTATGCCCCTGTTACCTAGCAGTAAATAGGTACCTGGGAGTTAGTCAGCTGTCACGGGCTGCTTCCTGGGGGTGGAGGCCTGGTCGAGGACCGGGCCACGGGGACACTAAAGCCCCGAAATCATCTCAAGATAACCTCAAGATAAGCACTTGGGAAGGGATAAGGATTTGGGATGGTTAGGTTAGGGTAGGTCCGAGTGCTTCACAAGTTGTCAGACCCGCGAGGGGGACACCCAGGCCTCATCAACATTGGTTAAATGCTGGTTTAATAATTCATCAGCTGCCTCCCTGTTTATACCACACAATCTCAGGCGACGTTCCTCCAAGCTGGTGGCGCTCTCCAAGACGCATATATGAATTTTATAGTGTAACCAAAAACGGTGTTGATTTATATAAGAATTTTGGGCAGTTAGCCCTGGGATAGGTTAAGTTAGCCGTCTTGATTGTGTAGGGAATAATTTATATTTGCAGTAGGTGGATTTAAACACGAGTACGGAGTAGAGTATTGGTCAATAAAAGTTTGAACGTATAATCAGTTGTGAGGCATGTGCAAAGTTTTTTCATTCATAAACAGAGGGTTTGACGACTGGGTTAGCGAGCATTTGGCCTTTGTACATGAGGACGAGCCGTCCAACTGATAACGTTCAATGTTTTCATCCTATAGTGCTTCGCTTGCTTCCAGTGCCCAAGACACTCCTCTAAATGTTTAACCTGCGTACTGTCAATACAAATAATTCCCAATAGAAAACAACTGACCTAACCTACCTTTGGTCAAACTTTTCCCCAAATTTTGATACATAATAAATTTTTATGTTTGAGACAATACCATTTGTATTACTCAGCGGCTATGGGTCGCAGCTTGGCCGAGCAGAGCCTGAGGATGGGTTGGGCAAATACCCTGAGCCATTTCGTCATGACCAGTGACTCTATAACCACGTGGGTATAGACGTGTAGAGACACTCTCACCAACAGATGCACTTAATAATAATAATAATAATAATAATAATTAAAATAATTAAAATAACAATAATTCACTATGTCGGGGAATAGGAAGCCAGAATGTATTCATACAGGGTGGACTTATATCAAGGTCCCCCCCCCCCTTCCAGCCCCCAAGGCCCAAACTACTGACCCCGCCCAGGATGCAACCCCCACAACAAGCACACTAGCTCCTGAGTACCTATACTCACTGCTAGGTGAACAAAGGCATTAGATGAAAGGAAATGTGCTCAACCATTTCTCTCCCGCCCGGAAATCGAACTCGGAATTGTCGATTGTGCGTCGAGAACGAACCCGACTGTGCTCCCGAAACCCTGAAATGACGACGAAGTGTGCGAATCTGGAGGGAGGTTAGAGAAGCCAGGAAATAGGGACATTAGAGGAAAAATTATTAATATTGATTGATTGTTGTTATTGTTGATGGAAGGACAACGACGAGGGAAGGGTAGATTAGCTCTCCCGTGTGCACCAAGGAATGTCACCCCCTGAGTGCTAGTGCACAAAAAAAATCGTTGCACAATTGAGTCTTCTAGAGAAGACTCGAGTGATAAATAAGTCAAATTTAATTACCCGTAAAATAAAAAAATATATATATAAAATAAAAACTTGGGAAGGAAGCAGGTGTAGTAGTGTCTGGCAACGAGCGTGTAAACAATGTGAGCTTGGCAGCTGATCAGGAAACCACAGGAATATATACACTGCGAGAGGAGTAGTCCGCTTCTTGGTATATATAAGCACTGCGAGTTTACTTTAGTCCTCAATTAAGTTCCAGACTAAAGTAGACTTGCTGGTTGATCAGTGAGCTATGAAAAAGATTTCTAATTAGCTTGAAATCCACTTCAGACACGAGGAAATCAGTTGGGGCATTGAGGTGACTCGAACCAAGGTTCTCCCAGCCGGGCATCTTACCCCTTTTCCCTCTGCATGGTAAAAGATATACAACCTGGGATTCCACTGAATTCACGGGAAGTCTGGAGGCTTCTATTGAAGCCAGTCCGAGTTTTACCCATAATCCCCCAGCTCTCTGGCGCAGGTAAAGTTGTTCATCAACCGAACCCTCCAGCTTCGGATAGTGAGATTTGTGTACACTTGAGGCATATCTTACGTACCTCTTTGGTCCATTCTGCTGTGAAGACAGGTATTCCATTATTAAACTTGTCATCTATCCTTCAATAGAGGTGTTATGCATGTCAGCAGTGTCCCAAATATGTTCAAACTTCCTTTCCTTACTTTTGTCTGCCACAGTTCAAGTTTCACTAGAAAACTTTAGTTTATCAACAAGGTCACAATGACATCATCCCCCTTGCAAAGATTTGTTGATAATTTTTAGGTGAGTAAATATAGCAACAAGATAGGCAAGATGAGCAGGCCACTCTGGATCACTTAAATTTGCAAGATACACCTGAGATTCCTTCTTGACATTACAGCTGGAAAAAATTCCTCCAGCTCGTCCTGTAGTTCAAGAACTCTATTGGCCAACATTTCCTCGAGATAACCATTGAGTCTCTGTATAATAAAAGAGAGTTTCATGACCAGAATCTAAATATGAAAACAGAAGTCTTAATAATTAACAGCCTAGTAGTGGAGCACTTGACTTTACGATGTTTACTGTGGCATCAACCTCTTCTTTCAGTCCAGTGCGCAGTGTTTCAGAAGCTAAAGTCTGCCTATAACTCATACAGTACAAATGTTTTACCTAACTATTAACAGGTTTAATTTTTGTTTTAGATCCTGACTGCCTGGCAGGAGGTCCATGTTGTGACTCCTCGTCTGCATTTGAATCAGGTAAAGACACCACTCGGATCCCGTCTAAGGAAGACCAGGACGCAGAACCAACCTCACAGCAAACAGCCGAAGAGCGAGACAGAACTATGACCACAGCAAAGAAAGGAAATTATGAGGAAAAAGCGTTAAGCCAAGTTCGCCTTTATACCACTTGGAAAGGATACGAGGACAGGGAGCTGAGATATGAGGACAAGGAGCTGAGATATGAGGACAAGGAGCTGAGATATGAGGACAAGGAGCTGAGATATGAGTACAAGGAGCATTGATATGAGGACAAGGAGCTGAGATATGAGTACAAGGAGCTGAGATATGAGTACAAGGAGCTGAGATATGAGGACAAGGAGCTGAGATATAAGTACAAGGAGCTGAGATATGAGGGCAAGGAGCTGAAATATGAGTACAAGGAGTTGAGATATGAGTACAAGGAGCTAAGATACGACTGAGAGAAGGAACCCATTAGACCGTCGGGGGATTGAGCGCCGACCTGCAGGCAGCGAGACCGTCTCTAGGAGTATGAGGGGCAGACTAAGCGTAGGGAATCGGGGAGAAACTAAACGTAGGAATATCAGGAAACAGTAAAGGAACTATGTAAACATTTCAGGGCAGAATTAGTGTTTCTTCTGCATCGGGAGTCATGTCATAGTGAACAGGTGTGAATTATTTGTCATAATTTCCTCCATTGCTCGTGTTATACATTGAAGTAAAGTATAAAGTGACTATAAGTATATTGGTACTGCGGACAACGTCTGCCAAGCCTTTTATATCTGTTATATATGATCAGGAGTTAAGACGACCACCAATATTTTTATACGTGTTATACATGATTTCATTTTCTTGTTAATATATGATAATGTTCTAGTGTTATTATGTACGTGGTTCGTGATGTTATTAAGTGGTGCGGTATAGAGAGGTTTGAATACTTAATTTAGCCTCTATTGCATGGCGCGTGCTGCCACTTGTATTTCCAATGGGACCATTTATACGTGTTTATATTATTAATTTACAATGTGGAGTGCATTATCTTGTTTGCTGCTATTTCCATCAAACTGCCTCATAAATATACCGTCAGAGTTTACTCTGTCCAATGGTATACCTGAAGTAGACTGCTTTCCTGAACCAAGGTGATTTTAACTATTTTTAAAGGCGAAGTAAAAAAAATATAGAGTTAAATCATTTAAATCCTAGTTAAACTAAGTAGTGTTATATTTTGTTCTGCCACTCTGAGAGGAGAGAGGGACACGGAGGGACTGTTCGGGAATGGAGTTGCTGTAGAAGACGCGCCTGTTAGAAGCGGACAGGTTTAATTTTATATTTTATACAGGTTTAATATATATATATATATATATATATATATATATATATATATATATATATAAATATATATATATAAATATATATATATAAATATATATATATATAAATATATATATATATATATATATATATATATATATATATATATATATATATATATATATATATATACACACACACACACACACAAAATACAACATATTATTTGTTATTTTCGTCACGTTAGGTTGGGTTGGGTTGAATTGCGTTAGGGTTGAGTTAGGTTGGGTTGAGTTAAAAGGGTTAGTTAGGTTAGTTTGGGTAGGGTTTGTTTCAAGAATAGCGTTGACATAGTTACATACTTTCCTCAGGTCAAAGATGCTATTCAACATGACACCACGTGACTCGCTCAGGTAATCAGTGTTCTCTGGGGTCGGTGCCTCTGTCTGCATCCTGGTGACTGGCCAGGCCTCCTGGTGACTGACCAGACCTCCTGGTGACTGACCAGGCCTCCTGGTGACTGACCAGGCCTCCTGGTGACTGACCAGGCCTCCTGGTGACTGACCAGGCCTTCTGGTGCGAATGCGGTGTTTGCGAATCTCAACCCAGTAGTGCTGTGCCCTCTGTAATCAAGTAACTAGATAAAGCACCACTTACCTTTCAAGAAACATCGAGCTCAGGTCAGCAAAGATGCGGCCATGTGTTCTAAGGGGAAAAAACAGGAGCATTAGAGTGTGGTATCTGATGTACAACTGTAACTTAAATTATTACTAAGTAGTACAAGGTAAAAGGAAGACATGATGACGACATCTAAGATTGCAAACAGTGAGTCATAATAACCATTCTGAAAATTAGACGCCCCAATCCACCCATTAGAAAATAAAGGAAGTAGCGACGTTTCAGTCTGCCTTGGACCATTATCTCGCATTTAAAATTCTAATGGGAAAAACAGAGAAGAGACAATAAGTACTGTTCGAATCTCGGAAGAACAGAACGAGAGGAACTGATGAAGCTACAGAAACCAGTGAGTTAGAGACGTCAGAAAAAAACTTATTTAGTGAAATATACGTGAGAACTGAGTCACTTAAATTAAGAGCGTTCGGAAGGCGGGGATAAGGTTCAAGCTCTTTCCTGCATTTACATTCAGGTGAACACAAGTAGGTGATTACACACACACACACACACACACACACACACACACACACACACACACACACACACACACACACACACACACACACACACACACACAAAGTTGATTGTTGATTGAAACAGTTGATTGACAGATGAGAGGCGGGCCGAAAGAGCAAAGCTCAACCCCCGCAAAAACACAACTAGTAAACACACACACACACACACACACACACACACACACACACACACACACACACAATCACACAATCACACATTATCAACGTTGTGTAACCTTTACCCCAATAATATATCGAGGTCACTGACTGCGTGAGACAGTACGAGACAGATAAGACAGCAAAAGGCAGTATAAGACAGCATGAGACAGTACGAGACAGCAACAGACAGCATGATACACCATACGACAGTACATGAGACAGCATCGTTCAAGCATAAACAACCAATAGCACCCCCCCCCCTATCCCCTCCCCCCTCGTTAACTAAGATAATTAACCCCACTCACAATGATAACTATAAGAGCCAATCGCTTTCATTTAACGTGTCGGGGGGGGGGGGGGGAGCGCTTTTAACTAGTATTAAACTAGTATCCGAGAGTGACATTGGTGCGACGTCGACGAATCAACGTTTGCGCCGTCGAATTGACGTTGGTGAAACGTGGATGGACCTCCGCTCTTTGACAGGGACGAGGCCCCTGGAACTCGGGGTACAGCCGCGCCCTCCAGATCAAGGGAGACGTCCGGAGGGGGAGGTGGGGAGGGTAGGGGGGGGGGGGGGTACGGGGGGTAGGGGGGGAAGAGGGGGGAGGCGCCGGAAATGTACATGTGCCATCTGTTGTACATTTCAATGATCTCCGTTTTCTACAAAATTACCGGTTACGTTTTCTTTATGATTTTCCAATTTTTCGTTTTTTGTTTTTCATTGCGAAGGGAAAGGAGGGATGGGGGGGGGGGGGGTCAGTTTACTCATTATGTCTGCCTGGGAGGTGAGTGAGTGCACTCATGTAGTCATCTGTGAGTGTTTGCTGGAAGTTCCAGTTCCCAGGAAACAGCCCGTAACAGCTGTCAATCACTCCCAGGTACCTATTTACTGCTAGGCAACAGGTGCATCAGGGTGAAAGAAACTTTGCCCATTTATCTCTGCCGGCGCCGGGAATCGAACCCGGGCCATAGGATTACGAGTCCCGCGCGTTGTCCACTCAGCTACTAGACCCCCCCTAGTCTGGTAGTGTGTGTGTGTGTGTACTCACCTGGTTGTGCTTGCGGGGGGTTGAGCTTTGGCTCTTTGGTCCCATCTCTCAACTGTCAAGCAAGTCTCACCCCCCCCCCATCACTTACACATTCATACAAACACACACACGATCTTAAATGAAGGTATTCCTTCAATGTATAATTGCCATGTATAGCAACGTAATCCTATTTCTCCTGTAAGTTATTTAGTTCATGCAAAGATGTTTTCCCAGGGACCAAACCACAGTGTAGTATAACAGTACATATTAATAATTATAGTTTCACATCAAAACAATGACATATTTTTAATTACTGTCACTTAACAGCTCATTTATCCAACCCGTTCTCGAACTTTCGTATAGTCAATATTGAGTTATTAAATACGTGCATATGTGACATACTAAACATACTAGTTTACCTTGAAAAGCTTCATAGAAAACACCGACCTTACCTAACCTTCTTAGTATATTAAGATAAGCATCTTATTGCTTCGTAATTACAATTATTACTTAACCTATTATAGGTATAGGTTAAGTAATAATTGTATTATAGGTATAGGTTAAGTAATAATTGTAATTACGAAGCAATAAGATGCTTATCTTAACATACTAAGAAGATTAGGAAAGGTCGGTGTTTTCTATGAAGCTTTTCAAGGTAAACTAGTATGTTTAGTATGTCACATATGCACGTATTAAATAAGTCAATATTGACTGTAAGAAAGTGCGAGAACGGGTTGCATTTATCACCAGCACCATAAATGAACAACGATGTCAATATATAATAGTGTTAAAAAAAAAAATTCCAAATAGGCTCTCTCTCTCTCTCTCTCTCTCTCTCTCTCTCTCTCTCTCTCTCTCTCTCTCTCTCTCTCTCTCTCTCTCTCTCTCCTCCCCTCTTTCTCTCTCTCTCTCTCTCTCTCTCTCTCTCTCTCTCTCTCTCTCTCTCTCTCTCTCTCTCTCTCTCTCTCTCTCTCTCTCTCTCTCTCTCTCTCCTCCCCCCTCTCTCTCTCTCTCTCTCTCTCTCTCTCTCTCTCTCTCTCTCTCTCTCTCTCTCTCTCTCTCTCTCTCTCTCAACAAGGGGGTGACCCAACAACAGGAAGCTGTCACACGTGTCATCCCTAACGATCCAACAGGCACCAGGTGTGGTTTTAGCGCCTGGTAATGCCGGGGAGAGTGACCATAGAGGCTAATATGGCGTATTTTCTCCCCCCCCTCCCCTCTACCCCTCTACCCCCTCCCCCCCCTTATGTGTTTGTGGGTGCGTGTGGCGGCCGGTACACAGGTGTGTGGTCAGGGGGTATCAAGGCCTTGACAGGTGTGATCAGCAACGTTGGGGTTTATTAGGCGTTTGACAGGTGCGATCAGGTCGACTTTAGGCTTCACTGACGCACACGTGCAGTCACGCATTATTAGGGCTTTGGCAGGTACATTAAGGTTCATATTAGGGCCGTGGCAATTAGTACAATATATATATATATATATATATATATATATATATATATATATATATATATATATATATATATATATATATATATATATATGTCGTACCTAGTAGCCAGAACGCACTTTTTGGCCTACTATGCAAGGCCCGATTTGCCTAATAAGCCAAGTTTTCATGAATTAATATATTTTCTCTAATTTTTTCTTATGAAATGATAAAGCTACCCATTTCATTATGTATGAGGTCAATTTTTTTTATTGGAGTTAAAATTAACGTAGATATATGACCGAACCTAACCTACCTAACCTAACCTACCTTTATAGGTTAGGTTAGGTTAGGTAGCCGAAAAAGTTAGGTTAGGTTAGGTTAGGTAGGTTAGGTAGTCGAAAAACAATTCATGAAAACTTGGCTTATTAGGCAAATCGGGCCTTGCATAGTAGGCTGAGAAGTGCGTTTTGGCTACTAGGTACGACATATATATATATATATATATATATATATATATATATATATATATATATATATATATATATATATATATATATAAAGTGTCTGATGGTGTAGTGGGTTAAGGCGTACTAGTTATGGCAGCTACTGGAAGGTAGTTGTGCTTTCTGGGTTCGAGGCCCACTGGTGGGTGTTGTCCAAAGATTGTTATATATATGTGTATGTATATATATATATATATATATATATATATATATATATATATATATATATATATATATATATATATATATATTATTAAATATGACCGAAAAAGTAAGATTAATAATTCTAACACGAATTTTCTCAATCTTTCGTACATTTTTTTTCACTGTTGGAGGTAATTCAAAAATCAATTCTCCAAAATTCATTTTTATTTTCTGAATTTTCTGAAAATAAAAATGAATTTTGGAGCATTGATTTTTGAATTACCTCCAACAGTGAAAAGAAATGTACGAAAGATTGAGAAAATTCGTGTTAGAATTATTAATCTTACTTTTTCGGTCATATTTAATAATATATGTCTACAGGAAAGACTGCTACAAAAATATACTAATATATATATATATATATATATATATATATATATATATATATATATATATATATATATATATATATATATATATATATATATATGTCGTACCTAGTAGCCAGAACGCACTTCTCAGCCTACTATGCAAGGCCCAATTTGTCTAATAAGCCAAGTTTTCATGAATTAATTGTTTTTCGACTACCTAACCTACCTAACCTAACCTAACCTAACTTTTTCGGCTACCTAACCTAACCTAACCTATTGAGATAGGTTAGGTTAGGATAGGTAGGGTTAGTTAGGTTCGGTCATATATCTACGTTAATTTTAACTCCAATAAAAAAAAATTGACCTCATACATAATGAAATGGGTAGCTTTATCATTTCATAAGAAAAAAATTAGAGAAAATATATTAATTCAGGAAAACTTGGCTTATTAGGCAAATCGGGCCCTGCATAGTAAGCCGAGAAGTGCGTTCTGGCTACTAGGTACGACATATATATATATATATATATATATATATATATATATATATATATATATATATATATATATATATATATATCACTTAAACTCTATGACCCTAAGGATTCGAACCCAGGCCACCGCGGGTTTCCCCCGTCAACAACAGCTGGTATTCTATGCTTCAAAAGGAATAAAGCTTTCCTCACAAATATATATATTTTTATATGTATATATATATATGAGAAGGAGGAGAGCAGAAGCAGAAAGCAGTAATAAGGTCAGAGAAGGGAGAAGGGAGGGGGGACAGAAGAGAGAGAAGGCCGCAGCACAGCAGACAAAGCAGACTCATTGACATGACCTTTCCTGGTAACATTTCAAACTCGATCACTATAGTTCATCGGTGTGCACCTCAATCATTAATTATCCTCAACAGTTCGCGTACGTGTTGTTTACCCGCGACCACACGCCGCAGCCGCCCGCGACGGTCACACCTCCAGCGGGTGCCGCCGCCGCCGCCATCTTGAAGGTTGTCGTCCAGGCTCTGATGGATTGACTGATTGATGGATTGCCTGTTGCCTCTGCACCTGGGCCCCAGATTATGTGTGGAAAGCCTCAAACAGGAAGTGGTTTACGGCCAAACCGAATCTAGTCAACTCACCCAGCCTATTGAGGTCGACGTTGGTTAGTTGGAGAAAGCCTCGTTTCTACCATTGCTTCACGTAAGTCTCTGAATTAGTTGTCTCTGTCCATAGCGTGAAAATTACAGTGCAACGAATTTTGAGAAGAGGTTGATTGACCCAGGTTGGCACGCCTCAGGTGACCTACAATTACTAAGATCTTGTGGGAGGGCGGCCTCCACGACAACCGGGCGGCCTCCACGACAAGCGGGCGGCCTCCACGACACGCGGGCAACCTGCACGACACGCGGGCAATCTGCACGACAAGCGGGCGGCCTCCAGGACACGCGGGCGGCCTCCACGACACGCGGGCAACCTGCACGACACGCGGGCGGCCTCCACGACACGCGGGCAATCTGCACGACAAGCGGGCGGCCTCCACGACACGCGGGCGGCCTCCACGACACGCGGGCGGCCTCCACGACACGCGGGCGGCCTCCAGGACACGCGGGCGGCCTCCACGACACGCGGGCGGCCTCCACGACACGCGGGCGGCCTCCACGACACGCGGGCGGCCTCCAGGACACGCGGGCGGCCTCCAGGACACGCGGGCGGCCTCCACGACACGCGGGCGGCCTCCACGACACGCGGGTGGCCTCCACGACACGCGGGCGGCCTCCACGACACGCGGGCGGCCTCCACGACACGCGGGCGGCCTCCACGACACGCGGGATCATCACCGAAGAATGGAGGGATTAATGAATATGCGGAAAGATTGAGAGGGTGAAAATGAGAAATATTATTGTGGGTGACAATGAGAACTATTAGGTAGGTGAAAAATATAACTGTATTATAGTAGGTGAAAATGGGAAATATTATAGTTATAGTATATTATAGCGCAGGCAGGGGGGGGGGGGGGGAGTGAGACCCCCAGCTCATACCTATAGTATTATAGTAGGTCAAAAAGAGAACTATTACAGTAGATGAAAATGATATATATTATAGTAGGTGATAATGAGAACAATTATGATAGGTGATAATGAGAACAATTATGATAGGTGAAAATGAGAACTATTATAGTGGGAGATGTTTCATTTAAGTGTACGAACTGGGCAGACGCCGCGACAAAGATAGAACAGATGGAGAGCATCAGTCTCATGAGAGTGGCGCTTCTGTATACAGGAGTATACATAGGTATACATAAGTGTAGCACAACTTAAGACCAGAAGAAGTTGGTGTTCCCCATGTTTTATGGGCGCCTTACAGCTGGGTGGACAGCGCTTCGGATTCGTAGTCCTGAGGTTCCGGGTTCGATCCCCGGTGGAGGCAGAGACAAATGGGCAAAATGTTTCTTTCACCCAGAATTCCCCTGTTACCTAGAAGTAAATAGATACCCTGGGAGTTAGACACATCATTTGGTCACCATTTGGTCCGGGAGACATTTCCCATCACGCAGGGTGCAGTTGCGCCTCCATAGATCTCCAGTGTAATCTTTTGATACTGGTAATGGCTCAAAAGGGCCACCACTTACGGGCTATTCATGCCCGTGCCACGTCTTGGGTGGCTTAATCTTCATCAATCAATCGGAGTTAGACAACTGCTACGGGCTGCTTCCTGGGGGGTGAAGGCCTGGTCGAGGACCGGGCCGCGGGGACACTAAGCCCCGAAATCATCTCAAGATAACCCCAAAATAACCCCGTCAGAATCAAAACTGAGATTGCATGAGGCGAGTTAGACAGTATGTGGTATGTATACCTTAATTAGATCTTCGAGGTAAACGTTCAAAGTTCCACCAACATAACCAGTTTCTCGCTCATTAATCAGTGACATGACAATTGTCTTGTTTGGCGCCAAAATCTGAATATCACATTTTGGTGTTGTTAGGATAGCCTGATATTTATATTGCCATTGTTGAGTAAATACCTGGCCAGCATTATTCCCATTAATTTTAAGTGCATAATTAGAGTTCATTGGTGGCCAGAGAGATTATCTTTATTTACATTTATCCCTCGATAATGATATATGGTGTAATTTGGGTCCTAATAGGTTGGATATTTTGAGCTGATTACACATGTATTTTGAGTGGATAAAAGTCACACATTATTGATATTTTTTTTTTTTGGCGATTACTGGTTTCATTGGCCAGAATACATTATATATTTTTTTTATTTATATATAAGAGTTCTTAAATTCTTGTTACAGACATTAGCACGCGTAGCGTTTCGGGCAAGTCCTTAATCTTAATATTCCCCGGAATACGACCCAAAAAAATCGTTTAACAACCAGTTACCCATTTTACTGTTGGGTTAAACAGAGGCTACAGTTAAGAATTTGCGCCCTGTAAATCCTCCCCGGCCAGGATACGAACCCAGGACAAAGCGTTCGCGAAATGCCAGGCGAGCGTCTTACCACTACGCCACGAGGGCTGCTGAATGTTTGATTTTATGTGAATGTTGATGATAAGCATTGTCAATGTTTTGTGAGTAAATCATTTGTTGAAGAGGAAAACAGAGGAGTATCCATGGCCCGAATGCCAGGCATGTCTCGTAAATGAACATTTTGGAAAAATAATAATAATAAAAAGATGCCATAAGGGTAGGCTGTTGGATATCACATGGAAAAGCAAACAAAAGTTTTTTTTTTTTTTTTTGGTTTCCAGTTCTCGAGATATTGAACTAAAATCGAGGCGACAAAATCAGGAAAAAGAATTAATTGAAAATAAACATGGCAAAACCATAAATATTCTTATAAAAAATACCTAAATGTGTATGTTTACACACACACACACACACACACACACACACACACACACACACACACACACACACACACACACAGGAGTCTGGGAGCTGAGTAGGGGTCTGGTAGCTGAGTGGACAGCGCTCTATACTCGTAATCCTGTGACCCGGGTTCGATTCCCGGCGCCGGCAGAGAAAAAAAATGGGCAGAGTTTCTTTCACCCTGATGTCCCTGTTACCTTTCAGCAAATAGGTACCTGGGAGTTAGACAGCTGTTACGGGCTGCTTCCTGGGTGAGGGTGTGTGAAAAAAAATAGTAGTAACAGTTGACTGACAGTTGAGAGGAGGGCCGAAAGAGTAGAGCTCAACGCATTCATACTATGTGAATACACCTGATGGAGCTCGAGAAGCTCAGGAATCTGTATACCAGTAGATTGACGGTTGAAAGAACCAAAGAGCCAAAGCTCAACCCCCGCAAGCACAACTAGGTGAGTACACCTCCACTCTCCCAACTAAGTTGGTGAGAGCATGTTAGAGATAATGAGGCAGTTTAGAACCTAGTATTGTGGTTAGACCCGATAATCCACAGTGATTTCTGTGGATTAAGCATAAAAAAAACGGGGAGTTGATTTCATAAATAACACTATAACAACGTCATTTACATAATAAAAGCACATTATAAAGCATGGGGGGAAAAGGCATTGTGGGAGGAATTACGCAAATGCACTAACTAGGAGTGACAGTTTACGGAATATTCTGAATGGATGTGTACGCGCGTTACCAAACTCATTACCATAAATGCATCAAGTGAATGGTATGAATGATCATGTTCTCCCGATTTGCCACTCCGTAAAAAAATGCAGCTGTTTTACTTAACTAGTAACGTACGAACAGCAACCCACCAAAGCACAGAAAAGGTAAATATTAAGGTGCTTAAATCTCATGGTAAAACGGCTTATTTATAACGGATTAGTGGATCTCCTATACAGCACATATTTGGGGAGATTGCGGGTTGTCGGACGACGGTGTTTGAGTATCATAGTTACACATAAGCATAGCAACAAAACACGCACACATACGCATAGCAACAAAACACACACACACATATACATAACAATAAAACACACACACATACATATAGCAACAAAACACACACACACATATACATAGCAACAAAACACACACACACATACATAGCAACAAAACACACACACACATACATAGCAACAAAACACACACACACATATACATAGCAACAAAACACACACACACATATACATAACAATAAAACACACACACATACATATAGCAACAAAACACACACACACATATACATAGCAACAAAACACACACACACACATACATAGCAACAAAACACACACACACATATACATAGCAACAAAACACACACACATATACATAGCAACAAAACACACACATATACATAGCAACAAAACACACACACACATATACATAGCAACAAAACACACACACATATATACATAGCAACAAAACACACACACATATACATAGCAACAAAACACACACACATATACATAGCAACAAAACACACACACATATACATAGCAACAAAACACACACACATATACTTAGCAACAAAACACACACACACATATACATAGCAACAAAACACACACACACATACATAGCAACAAAACACACACACATATACATAGCAACAAAACACACACACATATACATAGCAACAAAACACACACACATATACTTAGCAACAAAACACACACACACATATACATAGCAACAAAACACACACACACATACATAGCAACAAAACACACACATATATACATAACAAAACACACACACATATCATGTAAACGATCTTCCAGAGTGTATAGACTCATTCCTCTCAATGTTTGCTGATGATGCAAAAATTATGAGAAAAATCAAGACAAATGAACATAAACAGAGACTACAGAACGACCTGTGCATACTGGACGAATGGTCTAGAAAATGTATCATAAAGTTTAACTCAGGTAAGTGAACAGTAATGAATTTAGGTGAAGGGAGCAGGAGGCAGAACACAAGGTATCATCTGGGAGATGAAATCCTTCAAGAGTTAAATAGAAAGATCTGGGGGTTGATATCACACCGAACCTGCCCCCCCTGAGGCCCACATCAAAAGGATATCATCAGCGACATATGCTAGGTTGGCGGAGATAGGAACTGCCTTTTGAAAACTGTGTAAGGAATCATTCAGATCCCTGTATACCACCTATGTCAGACCATTCCTGGATTATGTAGCCCCAGCCTGGAGTTCATATCTTGTTAGAAAAGTTTTGTCTTGGCCATACAAGACAAAGTTAGAAAATATTCAGAGGAATGCCACGAGACTAGTCCCAGAACCGACAGATATGAGTTACGAGGAAAGGCTACTGGAATTAAATCTCACGCCCCTGAAACATAAAAGAGTTAGGAGACATGATCACCACCTACAAAATTATCAGGGGAATTGACAGGGTGGACAAAGACAAACTATTTAGCATGAGTGGAACACGAATAATGAGATACAGGTGGAAATTGTGTCTCCTTGTACACAAATGAGCCACAGAGATATCTGAAAGAACTGTTTCAGTGTCAGAGTAGTTAACAAATGGAATGCATTAGACAGTGGTGTGGTGGAGGCTGACTCCATACTCATTTTCAAATGTAGATTTGATAAAGCCCAGTAGGCTCAGGAATCTGTACACCAATTGATTGCTAGTTGAGAGGCGGGACCAAAGAGCTGAAGCTCAACTAGGTGAGTACATATACAAAGTAACAAAACATGCACACACACATACATAGCAACAAAACACATACACACACACACGCTGGTAAGTGTTAGGGACGCTAGGAGCTGAGTGGGCAGTACGCAGAACTAGTAATCCTGTGGCTCGGGTTCGATTCCTGGCGCCGGCGAGGAACAATGGACAGAGTTTCTTTCACCCTGATGCTCCTGTTACCTATTAGTAAATAGGTACCTGGGAGTTAGATAGCTATTACAGGCTGCTTCCTGGTGGGGGGTGGGGGGTGGGTAGTAGTAACAGTTGATTGATTGACACTTGAGAGGCGGGCCGAAAGAACAGAGCTCAACCCCCGCAAACACAACTAGGTGAATACAATTAGGTGAATACTAACACACACATAAAAACACTTATACATATAAACAAAACACACACACTCACACATATACATAGCAACAAAACATATACATAGCAACAACAGAACACACACACACACACACACACATACCCAGCAGATGAAAACACATCGTATATGAGTATATGTATACAACGTATATGAGAAACTAAACTAACCCCCCCCCCCTCACCAATATATAACAAAAAAGGCATTTTCCAACCAGTCTTATTTAGCCTCCTGCCTCAATAAATCTAAAACCTACATATACAGCATTTAAAAACTACATGATTTATGGCGGGAATTAACAAGAATAATGGCCAAATCTGAAAAAAAAATATACTGAGAAAAAGATTTATGAGAAATTGAATTCAGATTGATCGGCTATTTACATGTGATAACATTAATAATTCAGATTTTATTTGCATTTGATTTACAATCAATTTATATCTCTGGCGCGCTCCCGGAACTCACTGTTTAGAATAAATGATTCGCGGCCAACAGCAACTTATTCCAAATACATCACCAAGATTTTAATGAAGTTTGTTATATAATACAACAAGGAAATACATTCTTCACATCAAGAGAATATGTATGGATACACTGTATAACATTAACGATGTTATATATATATATATATATATATATATATATATATATATATATATATATATATATATATATATATATATATATATATATATATATATGCGAACAAGCCTGAATGGTCCCCAGGACTATATGCGAATGAAAACTCACACCCCAGAAGTGACTCGAACCCATACTCCCAGAAGCAACGCAACTGGTAACTACAGGGCGCCTTAATCCGCTTGACCATCACGGCCGTCAAAAGGAAGTGATAGCCGAAGCTATTTGAGCCACTTCCCCGACGGCAACTCGGATGGTAATCTTGGGCATAGCATTTCACCAAATCACCTCATTCTTTGGGGCACACGTGAGGAACACAAATGCGAACAAGCCTGAATGGTCCCCAGGACTATATGCGAATGAAAACTCACACCCCAGAAGTGACTCGAACCCATACTCCCAGAAGCAACGCAACTGGTAACTACAGGGCGCCTTAATCCGCTTGACCATCACGGCCGTCAAAAGGAAGTGATAGCCGAAGCTATTTGAGCCACTTCCCCGACGGCAACTCGGATGGTAATCTTGGGCATAGCATTTCACCAAATCACCTCATTCTTTGGGGCACACGTGAGGAACACAAATGCGAACAAGCCTGAATGGTCCCCAGGACTATATGCGAATGAAAACTCACACCCCAGAAGTGACTCGAACCCATGGGTTCGAGTCACCCATGGGGTGTGAGTTTTCATTCGCATATAGTCCTGGGGACCATTCAGGCTTGTTCGCATTTGTGTTCCTCACGTGTGCCCCAAAGAATGAGGTGATTTGGTGAAATGCTATGCCCAAGATTACCATCCGAGTTGCCGTCGGGGAAGTGGCTCAAATAGCTTCGGCTATCACTTCCTTTTGACGGCCGTGATGGTCAAGCGGATTAAGGCGCCCTGTAGTTACCAGTTGCGTTGCTTCTGGGAGTATGGGTTCGAGTCACTTCTGGGGTGTGAGTTTTCATTCGCATATAGTCCTGGGGACCATTCAGGCTTGTTCGCATTTGTGTTCCTCACGTGTGCCCCAAAGAATGAGGTGATTTGGTGAAATGCTATGCCCAAGATTACCATCCGAGTTGCCGTCGGGGAAGTGGCTCAAATAGCTTCGGCTATCACTTCCTTTTGACGGCCGTGATGGTCAAGCGGATTAAGGCGCCCTGTAGTTACCAGTTGCGTTGCTTCTGGGAGTATGGGTTCGAGTCACTTCTGGGGTGTGAGTTTTCATTTTCATATATATATATATATATATATATATATATATATATATATAGGGGTACCACCTCTGGTGCAAGTGTAGGGACCCATAGCCTCAGAGAAGAAAATAAGGAGTACTCAGAGAAGACCTTGTGGATCCTCACTGAACACTTTGATATTTTCTTCTCCTACCACCCCTATTCTTTTTTGTATGTGTGTATAATATATATATATATATATATATATATATATATATAGCTTTGTATGGTCTTCATTTGGGACTAACACAACAGCTCGCCAGAGCTCATTTGTCGCTACGGACGCATTTTGCCGAAGCTCTCTTCATGTATTTATGAAATGATTTCTTCGGTTGATGTCTATTCTCCTATAGCCGTTGTACCTGTCGATTATTTTGGTATTGTTGGTCAGGATATTTTTGGTGATGGTCCGTATAGAAACTATGTGATCTTTGATGGAGACTTGAGAGAAATGTTACCGTCTTGCCTATATACTGAGATCTTTGGGCTGAGAGTCTCCAAGTGTCGGGAATGTTGTTGAGGTCTTATTTTTATAGTATATTGTGAGTTGTGTCCCCCCTCCCATGCTCCTTTCTCCCACTTCCTCTGCCCATTCCTTCCACTACCCTCCTCCCTTCCTCCTTTCCTCTTGCATGACTTCCTTTCACTGATCTTGAGCTTCAGCGCTGCTGCACGAAACTTTTCCAAACACGCGCAAAACCTATGAAATCTTGTAATTAATGTGAAGTTCGAGGCAGGCGACGTCAGAGCTCAATCCACGATTAAAAAAATAATGGGAAGAAAATGAGAAGTTAAATTGCACTGTCCTGATGGTGAGCCGAGCTACAAGTCCTTCAATAACGACAGGTATAGTGCAGTGAGAGGCTCAATACTCGCCTGAGTATACATTTGGTGTATGCAGGTGTATAAACATACATCACAACTCTTACATATGGCGAGAAACAAATAATACGTACAATAACAGAACAAGCAAATGATAAGCCACGAATGCAAGATGATATTGCATCGAAGGTAAGCTCCTGGGTCCCGCCTTCTCCGCTCTCGGTGGGTACCTACTGCAGTAGCTGCCTACATTTTTATTGTAAAGTTAACTATCTCCAACGCTACTCATCTATTATCTGTTCTCTATGGTGGAAGACGAGGAAGCAAACGAATGGAGACAGAATGAGAAGGGAAGGGGGTAGTGGAGTGATGAGTGATGAGGCGTGAGACGTTGAGGTCGAGGGACTCATCTAAGTAAAAATTGGGTGACCAAAGAGACAGTAGAAGTGAGGGAGTTAGGAAAGTTGGGAAAGCTTTCTGTAAATGTCATCTGAGCCTGGGAAGACAAGGTTGTATGTACAGCTCATTCTCTTGATTTGCCACTCCGGAAAAATTCCAACCTTTTTACCTAACCAGAAGCGTGCGAACCCAAGCAACCCACCTAACCTATTGAGTCCCATTGCAGAGTAAACTTGAGTATTTGTGAGCCGCTACTTTTCTTAATAGGTTGCATTTTTAACATTAGTCTCGATATCGTAAAAAAACGGGTTGGTGTGTGTGTGTGTGTGTGTGTGTGTGTGTGGACTCGCCTGTATGTACTCATTTGTATGTGACTGTAGGGTAACATTCAACGCCTAATAACAGTCCTTCAGTAGCCAAAGCCTCATTATAATGACTCTTGGTTCTCATAATATCAACTCTTGAGACTATGCCTATAGAGATAGCCTCTACTAACTACCCCTACAGCTAATTCCACTTGCTCGCTATCCTTACACGAGATAAGTTTTCCTTCTGTGGTTCACCTGAGTTTCTAGGGTCACCCTCTCCCCACTCTACGACCTCTCGTACTACCCTTATTCATGTTAAGCATTTAGATTTTGTGCACTTTGTCAGTACCTGTAAGAATCTATGTTGTGAAAATGTCGGTTATTAACCTTCCCTTTCTTCCTGTGTGTCTAGGGTGTGGTCTCGTCTGCCTTTCCTTGTAGCTCAATCTTCTAATTTAAAATATGAGTCTTTTAGTAATCTTTATGATTTTTTATTTTATTTTTCTTAGTGATTTCAGCAACCTGTCATCCGAATGTTACATAGTAATTACGGCAACTTTTGGTTGAATGTTCAAAAACGTTCCCGTTACTCCTATTCATTTTGTAGCGGGTATGAAAAAGGAGACAAAAAAAGAACCAAACGTTTCGTACGTTTGGTATAGTGCATTTATGTATTAAATAAGGCCAAGGATGGAATATATTAGGCCCTAGGATGACTTATTTAGCCTAGGCCAAGTTAGGTTATATAGTTACTCGTCCGGTTTTGATATACCATCAGGAGTATGCCAACGGTATACAAAAGGTGAACTGGTTTTGTGTCCAATAGTCCAGATTTGTACATTCGACCAACTGTTACTATAAGTACTATCAGTTTTGGAGGACTGACTGGTTTTCTCAGATGGAGATGTACTTGGGGCTATATATTCCAGTTCTGGTTTAACATATATGCTTTACAATATCCTGAGGGCGTCCTAAGCCTGGTGTCTGAAGGATACACGCATTCTGGCTAGCACTGCACATGCCACTCGTGTTATCCTGTTAACGTGTGCCTCTGGTGAAAGGCTCCGGGTTATGTCTGTTGCCACAGTTGTCATAGCATTTGCATTCCCATTATCTTTCTCTCTCTGTGGCCCCTGTGGACCACGCCCCTCCAACACTGGTCCACCCAAAACCTTCCTCTCCACCCAAAACTACAGACCACAAAACCTTTCCCCCCTTTCCCAAGACCACATCCCCTCATCCCATTCAGACCCCCACCCCAAGACCCCACGCCAAGACCCCCACCCCAAGACCCCCACCCCAAGACCCCCACCCCAAGACCCCCTCCCCCCGCCTCACACCCCCGTACACAAAATATATCCCCGGGAGGCGCCGGGTGGAGACAACCCCGCGCCGAGGGCAGTGAGGGCTGGCACGGGGGGGGAAAAAAACTTTTAATTACACTCCTTAAATGGAAGATTTCTAATGAAGAATTTTAATGATCTTTTTATTTACGCAGGTTATGGGGGGAGGGAAGGGGGGGGGGCAGTGGAACCGCGGCCTCGTGGAACACACGCTGCCGCTTGTTAGGACCTGTTGTTATGTTTGGACCTGTTGTTATGTTTGGACCTGTTGTTGTTATGGTAGGACCTGTTGTTGTTATGTTTGGACCTGTTGTTGTTATGTTTGGACCTGTTGTTGTTATGTTTGGACCTGTTGTTGTTCATGTTTGGACCTGTTGTTGCTATGTTTGGACCTGTTGTTGTTATGTTTGGACCTGTTGTTGTTATGGTAGGACCTGTTGTTGTTATGTTTGGACCTGTTGTTGTTATGGTAGGACCTGTTGTTGTTCATGTTTGGACCTGTTGTTGTTATGTTTGGACCTGTTGTTGTTATGTTTGGACCTGTTGTTGTTATGTTTGGACCTGTTGTTGTTATGGTAGGACCTGTTGTTGTTCATGTTTGGACCTGTTGTTGCTATGTTTGGACCTGTTGTTGTTATGTTTGGACCTGTTGTTGTTCATGTTTGGACCTGTTGTTGCTATGTTTGGACCTGTTGTTGCTATGTTTGGACCTGTTGTTGTTATGTTTGGACCTGTTGTTGTTATGTTTGGACCTGTTGTTGTTATGTTTGGACCTGTTGTTGTTATGTTTGGACCTGTTGTTGTTATGTTTGGACCTGTTGTTGTTATGTTTGGACCTGTTGTTGTTCATGTTTGGACCTGTTGTTGTTATGTTTGGACCTGTTGTTATGTTTGGACCCGTTATTGTTCATGTTTGGGCCTGTTGTTGTTCATGTTTGGACCTGTTGTTGTTATGTTTGGACCTGTTGTTGTTATGTTTGGACCTGTTGTTGTTCATGTTTGGACCTGCTTTTGTTCATGTTTGGACCTGTTGTTGCTATGTTTGGACCTGTTGTTGTTATGTTTGGACCTGTTGTTGTTCATGTTTGGACCTGTTGTTCATGTTTGGACCTGTTATTGTTTATGTATCGTCTTGGGCATGTATTTGTCCAAGTATATAAAGGGTGTCAGGATGCGTCAGATGATGTTACTGCGTTAATATGTGGCTCTTGGGGTCAATGTTGGTTCAGTGTCTACTCCTAAATACTTTGCCATTATATATTTACCCATTTACGAAACCTGTATATCTTTCCTAAATCATTGAGACTTCGTTTACATTTCTTAACAGTTTAAAACATCACAACCAATGGTTATTATTGTTATGAGAAACCTTGTATTGGTTATTAACAGTTTATCAAATGTAAACAAAGCCGCCATGTTTGAGGGCAGACGGACAGGTGTCGTAAGTGGCTGCGGAAATGTATAATGAATCCTGACCCAGACCGTCGACTCTCTGCTCTTCCTATTTTCATTACCTTGCATTTAATGGGATTCGAGACTAAGTAACTTTTTTCTTCTTCAGACCAACACTGATGGTCGTCGAAATCATAATGAGTCATTATGCCACTTTCTTCTGTTCTGATTCATATCATAAGTTTTGCAGCATCTACAAAACATTGTAATTCACCTGTGTCATTAACATACGCCAGGAGCAGAAATATAATGAGTCTAAATACGGGTTCTTTGGGCCACTTACTTTTTGTTCCCCTACATTCTCCTCTCTCGCCTCTCACTAATACCCTTCTCTTCCTCTTACACAGGTACTCAGTCACTTCACCTGGTTAATGCAGGTGCCTCTCGTGTGTTCCAGTGTCAAAGGATTTCTGGTAGTCCCTAAAAATGCAGTCAGTCTATCCTTCATTTTATTCTTAAGTCATCGTTATCTTACCGGAGCAACTCTAGCACGTTCGTTACGTCCGTCTGTGCACAAACAGGTGAAATTTGTACTGATTTTTGCAGGGTGGAGCTTCAGCTCTTGGACCCTGCTTCTTTTACGGCCGTTAATCGCCTAATACAATGAATTTTTAATCCAATTAGTACCTCCAATTAATCATATTTTTTTTTTTTTTTTTTTTTTTTTTTTTTTTTTTTTTTTGAGATATATACAAGAGTTGTTACATTCTTGTACAGCCACTAGTACGCGTAGCGTTTCGGGCAAGTCCTTAATCCTATGGTCCCTGGAATACGATCCCCTGCCGCGAAGAATCGTTTTTTCATCCAAGTACACATTTTACTGTTGCGTTAAACAGAGGCTACAGTTAAGGAATTGCGCCCAGTAAATCCTCCCCGGCCAGGATACGAACCCATGACATAGCGCTCGCGGAACGCCAGGCGAGTGTCTTACCACTACACCACGGAGACTGCTAAGTGCCAATATATATTTGATTGGCACTTTCCGGTGGTCCATCACTGCATATTGGCACTTTCTGGTGGTTCATCACTACATATTGGCACTTTCTGGTGGTTCATCACTACATAGCGGCACTTTCCACTAAATAGTTTCTATAAGTGCCATCATTTCACCAGAGTGGGCTGGGATAATCAGCTGGGATGGGATGGGATCACGGGTCAAAGGTGTCCACCTTTGACCCGTGATCTCTCGCGTTTCTGATATTCATTGCAAAAGTTTCCTCCTTTTGAACCTTGTCAATTTCACTATTGAGCCGTCAGACCTACTTCCTTCAGTCTTCATTCGTGCACCAACATGAATGAATTTTGTTGCAAATTTTTGTATGTCTCAAGAATCGCTCTGTTCGTTAAGAGACTGAGGTTCCACGTTGGCGCTGCGTACTCTTAAAACCAGTCTCACGTAGGTTGCACACTGAATGGCTCCCTATTGAGGTTCCTGAAGGCTCTTCTGATGTTCACCATGTTAAAATATGCATCTGACATTTGCGTGTGCCCATTTTCTTTACTTAATATAATTATCAGGATAAAGCGCTAATCCATTAATGGAAAGAACATGCATGGCGACTGGATAGAAGATGGGAGGGGACGACTGAGGGAAGGAACTGCACCCAAACAACTTAAAACTATCGGGGATCGAACGAGAAGCAGCCAGCCCGTTGCTCTACCAGCCAGTCGAAGTTCATTCCACTGTGTCAGTACAAGACTCGAGCGAGATCTACACACCCACAAAGCATAATCAGAGGAATGCTCTGGACGTCCTGTATCCCGCTACAGGACAGAGTGGGAAGGGTGGAAATAGCCCAAGCTATTCTATCCCTTTGAGATGTATTCTTTTCTAGTCTCAATAAACCTACTTGAACTTACACACAGAAATCACAATTGCGTGATGTATCAAATGAACAAATCCACAAGGGCCGATTTGTCGTAGCTCAGTCGATTAAGGCAGCGTCTGGGATGCTCCCGGACGCAGGTTCGAATCCTCGTCCCGGCCTTACGGGCTGTTCATGCCCGTGCCACCTCTTGGGTGGCTTAATCTTCATCAATCTCGTCCCGGCCCCTTGTGGATTTGTTCATACTTGAACTTGAAACCCGCGACACCGTTCACCCCTGTAAGGGTAACTGCCCCATTAGAGCCGGGCATTAAGCTCACAATAACCCCAGTTTTACTCCCCCGACAAAACTAATTGCGCCAAAAATCTCTAAGAAATGAGGTATAAATAAATTACATAATTACATTACCGCTATAAAACACGTAAACATATTGTTATAAACCAGGTTGAAATGAGATGTAATTAGCACTATTTTCGTTATTAATTTTGTTTATAATTACTAATATTAATGTAATCATAACATAATTATCAGAACAACACTAAAGGACTGTAGGTCACTGTAGAGTACTGTAGGTCACTGTAGAGGACTGTAGGTCACTGGAGAGGATTGTAGGTCACTGTAGAGGACTGTAGGTCACTGTAGAGGACTGTAGGTCACTGGAGAGGATTGTAGGTCACTGTAGAGGACTGTAGGTCACTGGAGAGTACTGTAGGTCACTGTAGAGGACTGTAGGTCACTGGAGAGGACTGTAGGTCACTGTAGAGGACTGTAGGTCACTGTATAGGACTGTAAGTCACTGTAGAGGACTGTAGGTCACTGTAGAGGACTGTAGGTCACTGTAGAGGACTGTAGGTCACTGTAGAGGACTGTAGGTCACTGTAGAGGACTGTAGGTCACTGTAGAGGACTACAGGTCACTGTAGAGGACTGTAGGTCACTGTAGAGGACTGTAGGTCACTGAAGAGATTGCAGGTCATTGTAGAAGACTGCAGGTCTCGGTAGAGGACTGTAGGTCATTGTAGGGGACCGTAGGTTACTGTAGAGGACTGTAGGTCACTGTAGAGGACTGCAATTCACCGTAGAGGACTGTAGGTCACTGTAGAGATTGCAGGTCATTGTAGAAGACTGCAGGTCAAGGTAGAGGACTGCAGGTTGCTGTAGAGGACTATATGTTACTGTAGAGAACTGTAGATCACTCTAGAGGATAGCAAGTTACACCCACAGGATGGGTATGTGGTCTAATACCACCCACAGGATGGGTATGAGGGCCAATATCAGCCACAGGATGGGTATGTGGTCCATTACCACCCACAGGATAGGTATGTGGTTCAATACCACCCACAGGATAGGTATTTGGTCCAATACCACCCACAGGATAGGTATGTGGTCCAATACCACCCACAGGATAGGTATGTGGTTCAATACCACCCACAGGATAGGTATGTGGTCCAATACCACCCACAGGATGGGTATGAGGGCCAATACCACCCACAGGATAGGTATGTGGTTCAATACCACCCACAGGATGGGTATGGGGTCTAATACCACCCACAGGATGGGTATGGGGTTCAGTACCACCCACAGGATGGGTACGGGGTCCAATACCACCCATAGGATGGGTATGGGGTCTAATACCACCCACAGGATGGGTATGGGGTCCAATACCACCCACAGGATGGGTATGTGGTCCAATACCACCCACAGGATGGGTATGTGGTCCAATACCACCCACAGGATAGGTATGTGGTCCAATACCACCCACAGGATAGGTATGTGGTCCAATACCACCCACAGGATAGGTATGTAGTCCAATACCACCCACAGGATAGTTATGTGGTCCAATACCACCCACAGGATAGGTATGTGGTCCAATACCACCTACAGGATAGGTATGTGGTCCAATACCACCCACAGGATAGGTATGTGGTCCAATACCACCCACAGGATAGGTATGTGGTCCAATACCACCCACAGGATAGGTATGTGGTCCAATACCACCCACAGGGTAGTTATGGGGTACATAATAAATGAACTAGACTAACTTTCACGTACCTCCTTCCCACCAACAGGTAAATACTTAACACTGGCTCAGCCCAACTTTTCAACATAAACAGTGCAACAAGGAATTAACTGAAATTTTTTGGGGAATTTTTTAGTTGAGAATCTTAACTTAGCAGTCCAACAAAAACAACAACAACAATAATAATATTAGTAATAATAATTATAATACTAATAACCATAATTACACTGCAGACTATTAAATAAGTCACAATAACGTGGCTAAGACGCCCAAACCACACGTGTGCAACACGTGTTGATAACGCACCAGACCAGACCGCAACGTCGTCTCTTCATTGAACTTCAGATGTGTGGGATGGGCGTCATAATTACAATAACGAGGTGAGTGTCTAAGGATTAAAGAGGGAAAGAAGTAAAGGAAAAAACAGAATGTAGAGAGAGAGAGAGAGAGAGAAGTATAAAAGAGAAGAGGAACCAGAAGAGCCTATTACGGGCTCACCATAGCCCGTGCTACATGGACACTTCGTTCTAAGTAGCTAAATCTGAAACAACAAACTGGAAGAGCCGCCGAAGCCCCTTCAAGAGTCAGTACTGGAAACCTTCCCAATCGCAAGGAGAATTAATAAGGAAAGGATCAGTACGCACAGGAACGGTATAGCGTGGCCGGAAGTCCCTCTGTCAAGTGTCTGAGTGTAGAAAGATGTATGGCATGAATGTGGGAAATAATGGAAACAAAAATAGAATAGGAATATAGAAAACTGCAAATGGTCTTTTGGTCCACTCGAGGCAATTCGTATGGATATTCACCCAAACTCATTCACATATGTCTAACCTGAGCTTGAAACAACTTAGTCATATAATACGCCAACCGGAAACTTATTCCTTGAATCAACACTTCCGACTCCATTATATTATTAACATATTTATTGACAAAATTAATAAAAAAATTGCCTTATCGGAGTAATTCAATTAGGTAAAATTAACTGCCACATGACGGGAGACGTCTCCCGTCACGCAGGGTGCAGTCGCACCTCCCACAGACCTCAGATGGTTCAAAAGGGCCACCACTTACGGGCTATTCATGCCCGTGCCACCTCTTGGGTGGCTTAATCTTTATCAATCAATCAACTGCCACATAAAACAGACGATCTAAGACAATAGGCCTAATAAGTAGATTTAAACACGTATAAATTTCATAGTTACAATCTACTATACCAGACAGAACACATGTTTTAATTTACAAATCTGTAAATGCATTTTATTGTTCACTACCGCACAAGACAGAGATGGATTCAAAAGAGATGTAGCTGAAAAAACTAATATGGGCAAACAAATTGGGATCAAGTGGGAACAAGACCTCTCCCTAAAGCCGGCGGAACATCAGGCCAGGCTGTTGTATTAAGGTATCTGTATTCTTGAGTTAGTATACTACAGAAGAAGCTGGACGGTAGAGCGACGGTCTTGCTTCATGCAGGTCGGCGTTCAATCCCCGACCGTCCAAGTGGTTGGGCACCATTCCTTCCCTCCGTCCCATCCCAAATCCTTATCCTGACCCCTTCCCAGTGCTATATAGTCGTAATGACTTGGCGCTTACCCTCTTATATATATATATATATATATATATATATATATATATATATATATATATATATATATATATATATATATATATATAAATACATATATAAATATATATATATATATATATATAAATACATTGCCTCCGTTTAGACCGGCCTTTCGTTAGGGTATGTACTCAATATTATTTTGATGCATAATTTTGGTTTAATAAATAGTTATAGAATTTGTTGTGGTTAGTGATATTTTTCCCACGACTTTTGAACGCAAGCCGCATGTCTACACCTAGTTTCCTCATGCAAGTCAACAAGCATTTTCTTAATTAAAAAGATAATCCCTTTTCATTTAATTTCCACATTAGCTTATCCCTACTTTTCATATAATTGGGGATAGAATTTCATGGTACGTTTAATTGATAGTATCCTGCTTTCCATCAATTGAGAGATTTACTCGGACATATCAGGTAGTGGCGGCGAAGTTCAGAGATTGCAGTTTTAACATAGAGGATACAGTGTCTCTGAGTCCGTGATATCTAAATGGTCAAACGTTTGGATCTCGAGGGATTGTACACAGAACTTTAGTTTCTGTATAATTTCTTTAAATTTTCTTCTTTAATTTTTCTTCATAACGACCAGCATTTAACAAGTTAGGGAGGTTAAAAGTTGGCCCCCGTTACATTGTGATGAATTATTTAAAGACTGCAGAGAACTTTTAGAGTCACAAAATACCACTTCAACCCCCCACTGAGTTTAATGTACTTAGTGCCCAGATATATACCCAATAGCTCAGTCGTTCACGCTTTGCATTCAAGACATAATTATTTAATTTGCTTCAAACCAGATGTACTGAATCAAAAGTGGGAAGTACGCAAGGGAAAGCGATGGAAAGGGAGTTAGCTAGAGGGAAGGAGCCTGCCGGTGACGAGGCTCCGTCCCTATCAGTCACCTCGCAGCTCTTTCTGCAACAACGTAAGTAGCGGTAATTACTTTTGGAGTAATTCCACGTTACGCGTGTAATCTATTTCCAATGCGTAAGAATGTATATTTCCGAGGCGAGAAATGACATAACACTTAATGGGACACTGATGTAATTTCCGGCGCTTTACCACGTGTCTTTGCCATGTGGGACAGATGACGTCACAGCGAGCTATGATTAGTTAATTTTTAAGTCAACTATCAACCAAATAACGTGATGTCAGAAGCTCACGCCAGAGAGACATATGAGCTCTCCATAGCCCGTGCTATTTGGAACTTTGTTCCAGTTAGCAAATCTTTAACAACAACAATCACGCCAGAGTCTGTCCATCCGACTGGTTCTTTACAACTCACTCCATCCCCCCCCCCCCCCCCCACAAACCGTTACTATTCGAGTTGTGAGGAAAGGAATATAAGGAATATGGCAATGAGCTGTTAATACAATAGGCCAACGCATTCCTAAAGACAATTAGCCCGTATCGGGGGAATAATGACTTCGTTTGATTATAGTCGATTATTTTTTTATTTTTATTTTTAAAAACAAAGTAAAAACAGCGTACATCAACCGTATAAAGCAGTAAAACACAGAGTAACAAGGAACACAGAATGACAACAACCCAATAGGCTCAGGAATCTGTACACCTGTTGATTGACGGTTGAGAGGCGGGACCAAAGAGCCAGAGCTCAACCCCCGCAAACACAACTAGGTGAGTACAGACACAGACAGACAACAACACAACTCGTAATTCTGTGGCGCGGGTTCGATTCCCGCACGAGGCAGAAATAAATGGGCAAAGTTGCATTCACTGGAAAGGCGAAGAGTTAGGGGTGACATGATAGAGGTTTACAGGTGGATGAATGGACATAACCGGGGGGATATTAATAGGGTATTAAAAGTATCAACACAGGACAGAACACGAAACAATGGATATAAATTGGATAAGTTTAGATTTAGGAAAGACTTGGGTAAATACTGGTTCAGTAACAGGGTTGTTGATTTGTGGAACCAATTGCCGCGTAACATTGTGGAGGTGGGGTCCCTCGATTGTTTCAAGCACGGGTTGGACAAGTATATGAGTGGGATTGGGTGGTTATAGAATAGGAGCTGCCTCGTATGGGCCAATAGGCCTTCTGCAGTTACCTTTGTTCTTATGTTCTTATGTTCTTAAGTTTCTTTCACCCTGAATGCCCCTGTTACCTAACAGTAAATAGGTACCTGGGAGTTGGTCAGCTGTCACGGGCTGCTTCCTGGTGTGTGTGTGTGTGTGGTGTGGAAAAAAAAAGTAGTTAGTAAACAGTTGATTGACAGTTGAGAGGCGGGCCGAAAGAGCAAAGCTCAACCCCCGCAAACACAACTAGGTGAATACAACTAGGTGAATACAGATAACAAGTAACACAGAGTAACATAACACAAAAGTGAAAACAAAGAACAATAAAAAATACATAGGAAAGTACATTAAATACACAGAAAAACAGCTAGGCAAAACAGCAGGGGCAGTGATCCATAAAGCACAAACAAACATGAGAACAACAGAGAAAGGAAACATAAAACAGAAAAACAAATAAGCATACAACAGGAAACAGGAAAAAGACACAGAACGACATGGTACAAAATAAATACAAATCTAGTAACACAAGCCAGCCTGAAGGGCCACACAAGCATTACTACAAGCTAAGACAGACAGGAAGACATAACCGGAACACGTAGGAACCGGCAAACAAACACACACACACACACCTAGAAACAGCACAAGCAACAGAACACAAAACACACACAGCACAGCACAGCACAACCCAAAAAAATTGCACTCGGAACACACACACACACAAGCACACCGCCCAACAGGACGAAACCGAACACGGACACAAAACAGACATAGAACCGCAGACACGGTAACAAAATCACAGACATAGAGTATACAAGTAAACACAGACACTAACGATATTTGTCCGGAAACTCCTTTGCTTGGAAGCGCAAGCAGTACGCCTCCCAGACCAGCTGGACGTCTTCGGACACCGGTCTACCAGGAGACGCACAAGGCCGAGGCATCCAATCAGGCACCCCATAAATAAACCCCTTTAACCTCGGTACCCAAATAGTCGACGAGCACCACGGGCCCTCACGCACCCTGTCGTCCCAAACGAGGTCCACACTAGGTGGTTTCGCACTGGAAACGGCACTGGGAGGTGCTCCGGGCGCCGCACAGGGCTTTGTACCGGCGGGCGCACGAGGCTTCTCACGAGGCTTCTCACGGGGCTGCACACTAGAGGAACCCGCAGAGGACACAGAAGAGTCGGGGGTCCCCGCCACCGAGCATAGGAGCAGAGGCACCTTGGCGCACCTCCTTCCGTAAGACCACGACCAGCTCCCGGTCGGCAGGAGCAACCTCCCACCGTGGGAGTCATCAGCAGTAGGCATAGGGGCGACTCCGGAGGCAGCACAGAGCCCCCACAGCACCGCCAACCTCGGCAGCAGACGCCGGATCAACGTACTCTTCCACCTGCACCGAAGGCACCCCACGAAGGGGAGACACTCGGGACCCGCCTCGAGCGCTTGGAGACGGGCTGCCGGTCATCTGAGCTATCACCCCCATCAACCTGTACCACAGCAGAACACCCCGATGGACGCGCCTTCAAGGCCCGGCCCCTGAGAACCGCAGCCTCCACGGCCGGGGGCACCGGACCACACACAGCAGGAGACTCCACGCCGCTAACACCCAAAGGGACAGGAGACGCCACATGCAGGGACGGAACAGGCGTGGGCGGCCGAGACGGGGCGGGCTGGGGTGACAGGGGGCAGGAACAACGGAGGCGGGGCCGCCCCAACCCCCACGTCAAGATCCACACCACCACCATCCAACACCGGGGCAGAAACCAGCAGGGAATCAACACCCGGTCCATCACGGTGAGACAGGTCCGGGGCCGACAGCGGGGGAAAATCCTCCTCCTGGAAGAGGTTAACAGGGGTGACCCGGCGCTCCTCACACCCGGCGGCCAGGTGACCCGGTAGGACGCACCGGAAACAAGTCCGAGGTTGTCCTGCGGGGAAAAAAACACGAATCGGGAACCCCAACAGCATGATGGAGGACGGCACAGGATCTCGGAGGCGCATAACGAGAGTGCGGGTCCCACACGGGACCCCCTTCCATCTTCCGGTAGGGACAGCATTCATCCTCACATGTAGAACCTGCCCAAACCGGGCAAAGTACCGACGTAGGAGATCCTCAGGGAACTCAAAAGGCATCCCATGCACTGCCACATACGTCATGGCCCACAACGGTCGGAGAGGGTTACCGACCCACCATCCCCAGGAAGATCGAATGAGCGCCCATCATAGCGCGTGACGAGACCTTGATAAATCGCCGGGGAGTTGAACTTGACTATCGCCCGCCGTCCGGCAAGCAGCTGCACACCACATACAGACTCCACAGGGACACGTAGCATATCAATCATTACCACCTCCACAGCGTGGTAGGAGGCAACCCCAGAGAACTCCAGGCCAATGGAGGCCTGCCTGGTGACAGGGGGCACAGGCCCCCCCCCCATGATTGCAGACCGTCACGGCCCCAAGGGCCCCTCAGCAAAAACACGGGACACAAGCCACGTCAGCAGCGATACCCAGGTCCTCACTCCTCGCCGGGTCGACAACAACTGCAGTGGCCGGAAGGAACAACCGTACCCCCCCGATTATTTTTATTTGTAGTCATTATAGTCGATTATAGTCGTTTGATTATAGAAGGGAGCCGAGCGGACAGCACGCTGGACTTGTGATCCTGTGGTCCCGGGTTCGATCCCGGGCGCCGGAGAGAAACAATGGGCAGAGTTTCTTTCACCCTGTTACCTAGCAGTAAAATAGGTACCTGGGGTAAAATAGGTACCTGGGTGTTAATCAGCTGTCACGGGCTGCTTCCTGGGGGTGGAGGCCTGGTCGAGGACCGGGCCGCGGGGACACTAAAGCCCCGAAATCATCTCAAGATAACCTCAAGAAAGATAGTCGAAGTGAGACAGCGAGAGCCCTGCATGGCTGCTGCTTGGTGTACCACGGTGAAGGGTGAACAGGTGGTAAATGGTGAAGGGGTGACCAGGTGGTAATGGGTGAAGGAGAGACCAGGTGGTAAAGGGTAAAGGGGTAAGAAATGAAGACAAAGAACTCGTTATCTTCCAACACTGTTAGAAGGAAGGGATTCATAAGGAAACGTAGAATTTATAAGTTAATGCTAATTAATGATGTAGAAGATGAAAAACTAATATTAACAAAATACTTCTACTACTCAGATAATAAAAATAATAATAATAATAATAATAATAATAATAATAATAATAATAATAATAATAATAATAATAATAACAACGATGAAAAATTAGATAGAAAATGGGAAAGAGAGTCTCAGAGAAACAAAGAAACAAGCAAAGACAACAACCACTTAACCACTGCGGCCCCCCCCCACCCACCCCCATGCCTCCCCAAACCCCTCCCCATCCACTCTCTATAACTCCCTCAACCCCTCTACCTCCCCTACACCCCCCCCCCTCCGGTCTCTACACCCAACAGGTACATAAAGTATTACACTGCACAAAGTGAAGAGCAGAACATGATCACGCAAGAGGCCGACTCCCAATATTGCGCTACAAGTGTCATCAGCCAAGCAAATTATCCGACGTGTTGCAGCAGAAAAACAGAAAAGTAATTAGAAGCCCTTAGGGTACAGGCTCTAACAAAAGTTATAATTAAAGTAAGAGAGAGATTGTAAAATGCTCCATTAATTAACAATTGTAATTACAAGGGAATACTCAGCGCCTCCACCAGTAATGAACTCTCTCCCTTCCCCCCCCCCCCTCCCCCACCCCAACCCCCCTTCTCGCTTTTCCCCTTCCTTTTCCCATCTTTTCAAAAGTGTTTTTTCCTTCAAATTGTAAGTAAAGGGGGAGGGGGAAATTTCCGTACCAGGCGGGGTAAAAATTATCGACGTGTACTTAAGTGTGTTCCTGCGTTTAAGAGCATTTTGGGTCTGGGGCGATGAGAACGCTCTTTAGATCACGTTATTTTGATCTGGGGTTATGAGAACGCTGTTTACATCACGTTATCTTGGTCCGGGGTGATAAGAACGCGGTTTAGATCACATTATCTGGTTCTAGGGTGATGAGAACGCTGTTTAGATCTCATTATCTGGGTCTGGGGCGATGAGAACTCTGTTTAGATCACGTTATCTGGGTCTAGGGTTATGAGAACGCTGTTTAGATCACGTTATCTGGGTCTAGGGTTATGAGAACGCTGTTTAGATCACGTTATCTGGGTCTGGGGCAATGAGAACGCCTGTTAGACAGCTTCCTACTTGTGTGTTGGTCCATCTGATATTTCACAGGACAATGAGAATTAAAATGGCCCCAATGTCTTTTTTGAACCGTTCCATTTGGGCGAGGAACAGAACGATACACCAAGAGGGGATAGGGACCAACACCTGTGGAACAGGCAATAGTTATTGTTGCTGCCACCACTGCAACCACCCACCTACTACAGTCTGGTTGTATAGGAACGTACCTCGCACACACTCCATACCGCCGCTGGGACATGGTCAAAAAACTAAATTGTCAAAAAGTGTCAAAAATATATAACTCATCTGGTAAGGATATATATATATTAGCTTAGGTTAGGGTGTGTTAGGCTCGGTTAGGTTGGCGTAAGGTTAGGTTGGGGTAAGGTTAGGTTGGGGTAAGGTTAGGTTAGGGTAAGGTTAGGTTGGGGTAAGGTTAGGTTGGGGTAAGGTTAGGTTAGTTTGGGGTAAGGTTAGGTAGGTTAGAGTAAGGTTAGGTTGGGGTAAGGTTAGGTTAGGGTAAGGTTAGGTTGGGGTAAGGTTAGGTTAGGGTAAGGTTAGGTTAGTTTGGGGTAAGGTTAGGTAGGTTAGGGTAAGGTTAGGTTGGGGTAAGGTTAGGTTAGTTTGGGGTAAGGTTAGGTTAGGTTGGGGTAAGGTTAGGTTGGGGTAAGGTTAGGTTGGGGTAAGGTTAGGTTGGTTTCAAAATCCATTGATGAACCATCATGAATACGAAGTGTTGCATCCCCACCTCCGTCGCTATCATCATATTGCAAACTGGTGCTGTAGCTGCCTCTACCTCTCTGTGCACTCTCATCTGACACTAATGGTGAATCAGTCGGCAGGTGTGGGGAGAAAGGAGGCAGGTGTGGGGAGAAAGGAGGTAGATGTGGGAAGAAGGGAGGCTGGTGTGGGGAGAACGGAGGCAGGTGTGGGGAGAAGGGAGGCAGATGTGGGGAGAAGAGGGAGGCAAGTGTGGGGAAAAGGGAGGCAGGTGTGGGGAGAAAGGAGGCAGGTGTGGGGAGAAAGGAGGCAGGTGTGGGGAGAAAGGAGGTAGATGTGGGAAGAAGGGAGGCAGGTGTGGGGAGAACGGAGGCAGGTGTGGGTAGAAGGGAGGCAGATGTGGGGGGAAGGTGTGGGGAGAAGGGAAGCAGGTGTGGGGAGAAGGGAGGCAGCAGGTGTGGGGAGAAGGGAAGCAGGTGTGGGGAGAAGGGAAGCAGCAGGTGTGGGGAGAAGGGAGGCAGCAGGTGTGGGGAGAAGGGAGGCAGCAGGTATGGGAAGGAGACAGGAAGCAGGTGTAAGGAGAGGAAATATGGTAGAAATAGAACATGAAATGTTCTATTTCAAGAGCTATATATTTACAGTAAGTCATTATACATTAATGATAGGTCTTATCGCTAATACATAATTGTTTGAGCAATGGAGATATTACAGTCATAGGGGAGCTGCTGTTTATTATTAGTCTTCACAATACATTACTTGTTTCTTAATCTCATATGTCGTTTATCTACTGGAAGCGAAATATGGATACAGTGCAAGGATTTCAGGTATTTTATCCTCGGTAATAAGATCGGTTGCCATATGATACAGCGTAAGCTTAGATCCATCTCTAAATGGCTCAATTTTACTACAATCCAAGATATAGTGTTCGAGTGTGTGTCCCTGTCTTTGTCCACACACTTTATAATAATAATAATAATAATAATAATAATAATAATAATTTTATTTAGGTAAGGTACATACATAAAGAGATTTTACAAAGTTTGTTGGCTTTATAGATAGAGCTAGTACATACAATGCCTAAAGCCACTATTACGCAAAGCGTTTCGGGCAAAGCGTTTCGGGCTTTACTTCATCTAGATCCCTATACAAGCCGAACTGCCAGAGATACTTGTAGCAAAGTTTTATACGAGCTGTGACAACATCTGTTAGTCTACTGACTTTGTTACTTGCCCCATACACATGTTTTACTTCACACATTTTATTGTGATGAACAATGGACCTGCTAGTTCCAGTTTGCAAAGTTCTACTTTCTTCAAATCCATCCAAGAGTTCTCGTCTAATGACACTTTTAAGGGACCTATTTGATAACTCAAGATTCCGTTCAATACTCTTTATTTACTACAACCTTAACAAGGGCGTCAACTTTATTATGTTCCTGCAAGCCAATGTGAGAAGGAATCCACAACATATTTATATTTACCCTCTTGTTAAGTACGCTTATGTATCTATGTCTGGCTTCTGAGACAAGCACGTTATTACTTGATTGCAAACTGTTTATTGCTAGTAGTGAGGAAAGGGAGTCGGAAATAATTAAGCTGTCTACTTCAGTGTTGTCAATAATTTCGAGTGCTACCAGTATTGCTACCAACTCAGCTTGCATTGTGGATGCCCAGTTACTAATTCTTATATTCCTTTGAATTGTGCTGCCATCGGGCTGATGAGCAATAATAGCACTTCCTGCCCTCCCTGTAGCTGTATTGATTGATCTGTCAGTGTATATGGTCTGTGCTATGTTGTTTTCAGTTTGTAAATTGTGAATGTGTTCTAATGTGCTTAATTTATAAGCAAGCTGAGCATGAGGGTTGTTTGTGATTAGTTTCTTGGTGGGGTATGCAGGGGTCAGGATGTCAAAAGGTACTATCTGCCAGGGTGGAAGGAAGTGCTGTACTCTTTCATCTGTATATACAGGGTGCAGTCCCATCATTATAATATGAGTGGCTGTTCTTTCAATCCTTTTAGACTCGCTGGTTCCATTACGAATGTGTTCTAACAGTTCAACTGACACAATGTTGTTTTTGTTATCACGCAGAAGCTTTAGTCCCATCATAAGATTGATTTCAAATATTCTATCTCGAATGATAAGTATGTTTAATTCTTTCCGCATGTTGAGAACTTTGGTAGTTATAGGACCGCCAAGTATAATTCTGAGGGCTTCAGTTTGCATTTTTTCCAGTCTATCAATACTTTTGCCATTTTGCCGGACTAAAGCTGGTGCATGACAGTCTATCAGAGACCGTATTTATGCTAAGTACACAATTTTTGCTATTCTAATATTAACAATGTATTTAGGGCTCTACCCCACTACAGTTCTGAGAGCCTTGAGCCTGTCTCTAGGCTCTCAAAACTGTTGTGGGTTACAGTCCTAAATGAGAGAGGCCTCAGGTGTGGGGGAGAGGAGAGAGAGGTATCAGGTGTGGGGAGAGGAGAGAGGCATCAGGTGTGGGGAGACGAGAGGCATCAGGTGTGGGGAGAGGAGCGAGGCATCAGGTGTGGGGAAAGGAGCGAGACATCAGGTGTGGGGAGAGGAGAGGAGAGAGAGGCATCAGGTTTGGAGAGAGGAGAGAGGCATCAGGTGAAGTTACCAGTTTTGTCTGTGAGACCAACCAAACTTCTTTTCGTGCATTGATAACACTGACACACCAGCAGTATTGCCCCACCAAACAACCACCCCAAACAACCTCCCCCCAACAACCTCCCCCCAAACAACCACCCCCCCAACAACCCCCCCCCCAAACAACCACCCCCCCAAACAACGCTAGCAAACAAGTAGCTAGACTTATGGAGCTGCCTGAATGATAGCTCCCAAGTCAGTAACTGCAAAGATGACCGTGTGTCCTGGCCAACGTACACACGATCACCAACGTGCCAAATGCAACCTATTATCATAAGAAGCGGCTCACAAATCTCCACGCTTTCTATGCATTTCCTGGATAGGGTTAGGTGGGTTGCGTGGGTTCCTCCGTTTCTGGTCAGGTTAGGAGGACAGATTTTGAATAGAGTGGCAAATGAAGAGAACGGGCTAGAGTAGCGGGAAGCTAGGTCGAGGACCGGGCCGCGGGGACACTGAACCCCGAAATCATCGCTATGTATCTTGTATAATACAAGGAATCATATGAATATGTTTTAAGGTGCTTCATAATCTTGAGAGGAGATTGCGTCTAGGTATTTTGACACGATACAAAGTTTTCTTCATGATAATATTGGCGGTGAAGTATTTCAACCATTTATTTATTTATATTCCGAACGGCTTGAAATTCTAGTTTATTTAAAACAAATCATATTTATTGTTGCCTTTTGAGATATTAAACCTTTTGGGAAAATAATAAAAATAAATCGCAATGTTTGGTAAAGTGCGATCGTGTACTACGATACCCTCCTCCTCCTCCTCTTGCGATCGATCCACATTATAAATCATTATAAATATAACTTTTGTTATTTTATTCTTCTTCTTCATCTTCTGCATTTTCTTATTGTTGATGTTATTTTTCAAGGCCATGCTGTTTTGAAGTGATGTTGCTATTTTTTCAGAGAGAGAGAGAGAGAGAGAGAGAGAGAGAGAGAGAGAGAGAGAGAGAGAGAGAGAGAGAGAGAGAGAGAGAGAGAGAGAGAGAGAGAGAGAGAGAGAGAGAGAGAGAGAGAGAGAGAGAGAGCGCGAGAGAAGGCAGGATTGATTGATTGATTGATGAAGATTAAGCCACCCAAGAGGTAGCACGGGCATGAATAGCCCGTAAGTGGTAGCCCTTTTGAGCCATTACCAGTATCAATAGCTGATACTGGAGATCTGTGGAGGCGTGACTGCACCCTGCGTGACGGGAGATGTCTCCCGGACCAAATGGTGACCAGATGGTCGAAGGCAGGAGAGGCAGAGAGTAGTATGGGGGGGGGGGGAGGAGGGGGAATAAAGTGGCAGTAGAGTAAGGTCCAAAAGTGTCCTCTCTCTTCACCCGTGAGGACGAGTGACTGAAGGATCACCCTGGACACACGGGATAATGGAAAGCCACTTGAAGCTACAACTTGATTCATTCAAAAATGTTGTTCATCTCGCTTAAATGTCGCGCTGAGAGCGGCACAGCGGAGGACCGCGCTGGGAGGCCCGGTCTCGCGCTCGCCAGAAGAGGCGTGTGCTGTTGAACCTTGCTTTCCTTCCCTCATCACAACGGATGAACGGATGAACAGACCTTCATCCGCTCACACCTGGATTGATAGACCATGTCCTTTGCATTGATGGGTACCTCAGTTCTGTATTGTTGATGGGGATTTAGATGTGTGTGTGTGTGTGTGTGTGTGTGTGTGTGTGTGTGTGTGTGTGTGTGTGTGTGTGTGTGTGTGTGTGTGTGTGTGTGTGTGTGTGTGTTCTCGGTGACCGCAGCGCTAAAAACACGACCTATTTGTTGGTTAAGCGGGTTGGCTACGCACTAATGTACATCATTAGATTAATTGCCTATGAGTACTGTGTAATCTGCTATGAGTACTGTATAATTAGCTATGTGTACTGTGTGATCTCCTGTGAGTACTGTGTAATTGGCTTTGAACACTGTGTAACTGGACATGAGTATTGTGTAATCTGCTATGAATATTGTGTAATCTGCTATGATTACTGTATAAGTGGCTATGAGTACTTTTCACAGTATAAACAAAAATACTTATATGGCACAACGAATTTTAAAACCGACCAAATTTTACAGAACCTAATAATGGTAGAAAATAATAATAATAATTAAAAAATTAAAAATAATATGCATCGCCGCCTTCGGCTTCTCAAACAGCATCCCTAAATAATACTGAGATATTAGCAGCACAGAGGATAACAAGAACAAGATGCAGGATAACAAGAACAAGATGCAGGATAACAAGAACAAGATGCAGGATAACAAGAACAAGATGCAGGATAACAAGAACTTTTCAAACATGAATATATCAAGCCAGTATAAGGGGATAACTAAAAAGACGGGAATATTGGTATACACTATAAACAACCCAGTTAGAGGCTGACCATCTGATTGTCCAGAAAACAAATGACAGTAGGCTCTAAAACATAATGCTCATGTACTGACATGAGCATTATGACGTCATAGTGACGTCACTCACCTCCTCCACACAATATATATAAAACACAAAATGTTATCTTTTATTTCCATTAGGTTACGTTAGGTCGGGTTCAGTTTGTTTACAAAGAGAAGCTATGACGTAGCGGTTACAGAATTTACTCAGATGATAGATCCTACTCAGAACACGGGCGAAGAGCATTCACTGACAGCATTCAATCAGTCAAACCTCTAATCTACGCGGAGCGCTCGAGAGCTCACAATTGTACTTTCCTGAGGGCAAGAGAGGATGATGCATCATAATTTAGGCCTGGGGGGGAAAAAACACGAAAAGAACAGGTTTCGAAACTACACACCGACAGGCTTTATAGCTCCTTACGATAGCTGGAGGTGCAGGGCAATTGGCACGCACTGACAAGGCCCTTCCAAGTTGTCTTGAGTAGCAGCTGTTTCATTGAAACATCGTTGTTATTATTATTATTCATTAAATTATCATAAGTATTATTAATGATCTAACTACGTCAGAGCGGCGGCATGTTAACATGTTGACACAGTCAAAGTGATCCATTCCACCCACAAAAAAACTTTTACCGTCATAATTATTAAACAAATATTATTTTTATTTATTAGATTATCATAATTATTATTATTGGTATTATTGAGAAAATCAGTGGGAGTTATGAGAGAGGATTCGAACCTATGCACTATCCCAGGCAAACCTGGGAATAATTATTATTAGTAGTATTATTAATTAAATTATCATAATTATTATTGTTAAAGTGGAAGTAAGTTAAGGTCACCAGCCTCTTGCGTACGGCAGTTTTTCTTGTACAAAATGCCACTTATTTATATAATATACCATATTGCAAATGGCGAGCGTGTAGTAACAAATTATTGGTAAATTAGACGGCTTTTACAAATAATAAGAACATAAGAACATAAGAACATAAGAACAAAGGTAACTGCAGAAGGCCTATTGGCCCATACGAGGCAGCTCCTATTCTATAACCACCCAATCCCACTCATATACTTGTCCAACCCGCGCTTGAAACAATCGAGGGACCCCACCTCCACCACGTTACGCGGCAATTGGTTCCACAAATCTACAACCCTGTTACTGAACCAGTATTTACCCAAGTCTTTCCTAAATCTAAACTTATCCAATTTATACCCATTGTTTCGTGTTCTGTCCTGTGTTGATACTTTTAATACCCTATTAATATCCCCCTTGTTATGTCCATTCATCCACTTGTAAACCTCTATCATGTCGCCCCTAACTCTTCGCCTTTCCAGTGAATGCAACTTAAGCTTTGTTAATCTTTCTTCATATGAAAGATTTCTAATTTGGGGAATTAACTTAGTCATCCTACGCTGGACACGTTCAAGTGAATTTATATCCATTCTATAATATGGCGACCAAAACTGAACTGCATAATCTAAATGGGGCCTAACTAGAGCAAGATATAGCTTGAGAACCACACCAGGTGTCTTGTTACTAACGCTGCGATTAATAAATCCAAGTGTCCGATTTGCCTTATTACGAACATTTATGCATTGATCCTTTTGTTTTAAATTCTTACTAATCATAACTCCCAGATCCCTTTCGCAATCCGACTTCGCAATCACAACACCATCTAGCTCGTATCTTGTAACTCTATCATCATTACCTAACCTCAGAACTTTACATTTATCAGCATTAAACTGCATCTGCCAATCCTTTGACCATTTCAAAACCCTATCTAGATCAACTTGAAGTGATAGTGAGTCCTCCTCCGAATTAATTTCCCTACCGATTTTCGTATCATCGGCAAATTTGCAAATGTTGCTACTCAAACCTGAATCTAAATCATTTATATATATTATAAACAACAGAGGTCCCAGGACAGAGCCTTGAGGCACTCCACTTACAACATTTTCCCACTCTGACTTGATTCCATTTATACTAACTCTCTGTTTCCTTTGGTATAGCCATGCCCTAATCCAGCTTAATATAGCACCCCCAATACCATGAGACTCTATTTTTTTAATCAGTCTTTCATGTGGCACTGTATCAAAAGCTTTGCTAAAGTCAAGGTATACAACATCGCAATCCTTACCACTATCAACTGCCTCAACAATGCTAGAATAAAAAGATAACAAATTTGTTAAACATGAACGGCCATTTATAAAACCATGTTGCGACTCAATTATTAATTTATGTTTTTCAAGATGAAGACGAATTTTATTTGCTATTATAGATTCGAGTAACTTTCCCACAATAGACGTTAGGCTAATTGGTCGATAGTTAGACGCAAGTGATCTATCTCCTTTCTTAAAAACTGGTATCACATTAGCAACTTTCCAAAACTCTGGCACTCTGCCTGACTCTATTGATTTATTACTTATTGATTTATATATCATATTCTCAAATTATAGTTAATGAACGAAGGCAAACCAAGAAAATGAGTAAGACGAAATGAAATGACAAGAGTAACACTATATGCATCTATCATCGAGTACGAGTATATTTGGATTAATATACTCTCTCTCTCTCTCTCTCTCTCTCTCTCTCTCTCTCTCTCTCTCTCTCTCTCTCTCCTGAGAACAATAGAAACAATCATATCGTCTGAAATAAGACGCACAACAGAGAACACATTCTTACCACGTTCATTTAATCATGCACTCAATCACTCATCACTCTATAAACCCACTCAACTCTCACTCAATCCCCTACTCAATCACTCACTAGCTAGTCGTCTGATTGGACTCACCACTACACACATATCTGAGAGGAAAAAAATTCCCTTGCATGGAGAAGATGTCGGGACGTCCAGCATGGGCTGCCACACAGACCATACCTGGACCAGGATTCATCAACCATTTGCCCCGTCCACTTACGAAACCTCTGTATCTTTCTTTAATCATGGCGGCATTGTTTACGATTATTAAACAGTTTACGAGCTTCGAAACTGCACAACACAAGGTTATTATTGTTATAAATACATGAAGACATCTATAACCGTGAGCTTGCCCTATTAACACACTAAATGTACTTGACATCAAGTATTCAGCTATTTGATGGCCCTCCTTTTTGACCCAGAGGAAAGATACCCGTCAGTTAGACAACCATCACCCGCTTCAACCTATAGTTCGTCGCTCATATCCACTAAGGATTATTCAACCCTATGATCATGGATGATAGGGTTAGGTGAACCATGCTTGTATATATTTAGATTTGAAATGGGACTTACGGTTTCGGGCTATTCATGCCCGTGCCACCTCTTGGGTGGCTTAAACTTTATCAATCAATCGGGACTTACGGGCTATTCATGCCCGTGCCACCTCTCAGATGGCTTAATCTTTATCAATCAATCAATCAATTGGGACTTTGGCGGCACATCTCCTGTGTCAGGTGAGTACGAACGGGCTCACCATAGCCCGTGCTGCTTGGAACTTTTTGTTCCGAGCAGCTGAATCTAAAACAACAACATCATGTGATTTGAGTTCCTTGTACACTGTGGATAGTCCAACATATCCTCCTGAAACTATAGTATTTATCGTAACTATTTCGTCCAAAGTACAAATATGTAGTGATGGACCAACGTAAACCACATTTTGCACTCTTCATTTTTAGAGTCCGGAAAAACTAAACCTTAAAGCCAAACTTAAATATTCTTAGGCCTAGTACAGGACATATATGTACTATATGACACCTAAGAAAACGTGTATTAAGCCTAGCATTGCTAGGAGAGACTAAGTTAACTATTATTTTGCGGTTAAAACAGTTTCTGGATTTTCCAAATTCAGTAACACAAAAGTCAACTTTCTGGTGGTCCATTACTACTTATTGGCACTTTCTGCTGGTCCATCACTAAATATTGGCACTTTCTGGTGGTCCATCACTACATATTGGCACTTTCTGGTGGTCCATCACAACATATTGGCACTTTCTGGTGGTCCATCACTACATATTGGCACTTTCTGCTGGTCCATCACTACATATTGGCACTTTCTGCTGGTCCATCACTACATGTTGGCATTTTTTGGTGGTCTATCGCAACATACTGGCACTTTCTGGTGGTCCATCACAACATATTGGTACTTTCTGGTGGTCCATCACAACATATTGGCACTTTCTGGTGGTCCATCACTACATATTGGCATTTTTTGGTGGTCTATCGCAACATACTGGCACTTTCTGGTGGTCCATCACAACATATTGGCACTTTCTGGTGGTCCATCACTACATATTGGCACTTTCTGGTGATCCATCACTACATATTGGCACTTTCTGGTGGTCCATCATTACATATTAGCACTTTCTGGTGGTCCATCACTACATATTAGCACTTTCTGCTGGTCCATCACTACATACTGGCACTTTCTGGAGGTCCATCACTACATATTGGCACTTTCTGGTGGTCCATCACTACATATTGGCACTTTCTGGTGGTCCATCACTACATATTGGTACTTTCTGGTGGTCCATCACAACATATTGACACTTCCTGGTAGTCCATCACTACATATTGGCACTTTTTGGTGGTCCATCACAACATATTGGCACTTTCTGGTGGTGCATCACAACATATTGGCACTTTCTGGTAGTCCATCACTACGTATTGGCACTTTCTGATGGTCCATCACTACATATTGGCACTTTCTGGTGGTCCATCACAACATATTGGCACTTTCTGGTGGTCCATCACCACATATTGGCACTTTCTGGTGGTCCATCACTATATATTGGCACTTTCTGGTAGTCCATCACTACATATTGGCACTTTCTGGTGGTCCATCACTATATATTGGCACTTTCTGGTGGTCCATCACAACATATTGGCACTTTCTGGTGGTCCATCACAACATATTGGCACTTTCTGGTGGTCCATCACTACATATTGGCACTTTCCATCAAATAGTTACCATAAGCACTATCATTTTAGGAGGATATGGGCTGCTATATCCCTGAAGATGTCGCAGTGTTGAGGAAATGTAATAAAATGAGAAGATTAAGTGACCTAGAGTGTCTACACTCACTAGTGCCATAGTGCTATGGCACAGGTGCCATAGCCCCTATAGCACAGGTGCCATAGTGCTATGGTACAGTTGCCATAATGCTATGGCACAGTTGCCATAGTGCTATGGCACAGGTGCCATAAGTGCTATGGCACAGGTGCCATAGTGCCATACTCATTCAGTCGTCAGTCAACAGTCATTAAAGCATTGATTATAGTCAGTTCTAATCTACTGAATATTAATTAATGGCCGAGTTTGAAATGTGCTTATTCCGGAACTTTGAATACGCGCTTAAGTTATTATCAGAGTGAGTTAACACATTAAGTTATTATCAGAGTGAGTTAACACGTTAAGTTATTATCAGAGTGAGTTAACACGTTAAGTTATTATCAGAGTGAGTTAACACGTTAAGTTATTATCAAAGTGAGTTAACACGTTAAGTTATTATCAGAGTGAGTTAACACGTTAAGTTATTATCAGAGTGAGTTAACACGTTAAGTTATTATCAGAGTGAGTTAACTTATTCGTTACTTTTCTAAATATGCCGAAAGTAAACGTTAAAAAATTAAAATCACTAAACAAAACAAGAATAAGCTGAGAAGTTTATCATAAAAATCAACGCCACCCTTGGCGCCCAAAACTACAGAAATCAATTATTTACATGTAGACTATTTTTAAGCCTGAAGAACTACAGTCTTAAACATTGAAAAATGTTTCACAAAATATCACAAAAAAAAGGTGACTCGTATAGCGACTGAGAAACGGAATAAACACAGTCTTTCTCACCGTGAATGAGAATGATAGCCTACTATCAGTGATAGCTATCAACTCGTGAATGATAGCCTACCAACAATGTTATATATAATCTATATAATCTGCTTTAACGTAAATACTACATACAGTTCTAGCTATTTTATTCATAAATGTTAACCAATAAAATTATATGATTAAAATGAGACCTTAACTTATATACGTCTTTCACTTGCAAACAAATATCTGCGCTGAAAATTCAGTCTTTCTCGAAAATTTGCAGAAAAGATAACTGATCACTGAGGGAATGGAATTATCATGGGGAAAGCGCCAAGCCGTTGCGACTATGTAGCACTGGGAAAGGGGTCAGGATAAGGATTTGGGATGGGACGGGGAGGGGGAAGGAATGGTGCCCAACCACTTGGACGGTCGGGGATTGAACGCCGACTTGCATAAAGCGAGACCGTCGCTCTACTTTTCGTACCTACCATCTGTGTTTATGGAACCCGCCAGGAACCCACTTGGTTCCCGGCTAGGTTCCCGCAGTGGTGTTCTTACCTCGTTCCCGACGGGTTGGTACCTGCAGGTTCCTGTTGTTTTTTTGAGGGTTCACGGTGGGTTCCGGGCTGGTTCACGGTGGGTTCCGGGCTGGTTCACGGTGGGTTCCGGGCTGGTTCACGGTGAGTTCCGGGCTGGTTCACGGTGGGTTCCGGGCTGGTTCACGGTGGGTTCCGGGCTGGTTCACGGTGGGTTCCGGGCTGGTTCACGGTGGGTTCCGGGCTGGTTCACGGTGAGTTCCGGGCTGGTTCACGGTGAGTTCCGGGCTGGTTCACGGTGGGTTCCTAATTGGTTTACGGCTTGTTCCTTGTCACGCAACACAAGGGTGGAAGGAAGCCTATCCCTCTCGTCCCCATTTCCAATTATCTTGAAGAAGCTAATTAAACCCAACTTGCTGAAGAAAAGAGCCGAGAGGTATTTTATATTTCTCCCATCTTTGCGTAACATTAATTCCCTCCCTCTCTCTCTCTCTCTCCCGCCAATTTTTGAATTCTACGTCAACTTGAAATACAAATATTTCAAAACGCGTAAATTGCCTTCATCTAGGCGTTACACCTCTTCCATCTGTTTTATTACGATGGAAGGCAAAAGAAGATCCCATGATGGAAGGTTTGTATTGTTATGGGGCATAGTTCATGGTCGTGGGTGCGTGTGGATTCACCTAGTTGTGCTTGCGGGGGCTGAGCTCTGGATCTTTGGTCCCACCTCTCAACCGTGTGTATATGTCTTCGCCTAGTTGTGCTTGCGGGGGCTGAGCTCTGGATCTTTGGTCCCGCCTCTCAACTGTCAACCAACTGGTGTACAGGTTCCTGAGCCTACTGGGCTCTATCATATCTACATTTCAAACTGTGTAAAGAGTCAGCATCCACCACTTCACTGCCTAATGTATTCCATCTGTTAACTACTCTGAAATAGAAAAAGTTCTTTCTAACGTCCCTGTGGCTCATTTGGGTACTCAGTTTCCACCTGTGTCCCCATGTTCGCGTCCCACCCGTGTTAAACAGTGTATCTATATCTACCCTGTCAATTCCTCTGAGAATTTTGTAGGTAGTGATCATGTCTCCCCTTACTCTTCTGTCTTGCAGTGTCGTGAGGTACATCTCACGCAGCCTTTCCTCTTAACTCATGCCTCTTAGTTCTGGGACTAGTTTAGTGGCATACCTCTGAACTTTTTCAAGCTTCGTCTTGTGCTTGACAAGGTACGGGCTCCATGCTGGGACCGCATACTCCAGGATTGGTCTTACATATGTGGTATACAAGGTTCTGAAATGATTCCTTGCACATGTTCCTGAAGGCAGTTCTGATGTAAGCCAGCCTTGCATACGCCGCTTTCTTTCGATGTGGGCTTCAGGAGACAGGTTTGATGTTATATCTACCAGAAGATCTTTCTCTCTGTCCGTTTCACGAAGGCCTTCATCTCCCATTCTGTATCCTGTATCTGGCCTCCGGTTTCCACTGCCTAGTTTCATTACCTTACATTTTCTCGGGTTGAACTTTAGGAGCCATTTGTTGGACCATTCATTCAGTCTGTCTAGGTCATCTTGTAGCCTGATACTATTTTTCTCCGTCTTAATCCTCCTCATAATTTTTGCATCATCAGCAAACAATGAGAGGAATGATTCTAAACCCTCTGGTAGATCATTTACATATATCAGAAACAGTATAGGTCCAAGGACTGAACCCTGCGGGACTCCACTGGTGACGTCTCGCCAATCTGAGGCCTCACCCCTCACAGTGACTCGCTGTCTTCTGTTACTTAGGTACTCCCTTATCCAATGGAGTACCTTCCCTTTCACTCCTGCCTGCATCTCCAACTTTCGCCCTAGTCTCTGATGTGGCACTGTGTCAAAGGCTTTCTGGCAATCCAAAAATATGCAGTCTGCCCACCCCTCTCTTTTTTGCCTGATTCTTGATGCCTGATCGTAGAATTCAATTAATCCTGTGAGGCATGACTTGTCATCCCTGAAACCATGTTGGTGTTGTATCACAAAGTTCCTTCACTCCAGATCTTCCACTAGCTTTTTTCGCACAATCTTTTCCATTAACTTGCATGGTATGCAAGTTAGAGACACTGGCTTGTAGTTCAGTGCCTCCTATCTATCCCCCCTTCTTGTATATCGGGACTACGTTTGCCGTCTTCCAAATTTTTGGCAGTTCACCTGTTACCAGCGATTTTTTATACACCATAGAGAGTGGCAGGCAGAGTTCTTCTGCTCCTTCCTTTAGTATCCATGGCGATATTCCCATGGCTTGTAGTTCAGTGCCTCCTATCTATCCCCCCTTCTTGTATATCGGGACTACGTTTGCCGTCTTCCAAATTTTTGGCAGTTCACCTGTTACTAGCGATTTTTTATACACCATAGAGAGTGGCAGGCAGAGTTCTTCTGCTCCTTCCTTTAGTATCCATGGCGATATTCCATCTGGACCTAGAGCCTTTGTCCCATCCAGCTCTAGCAGAAGCTTCCTTACATCCCCACTGGTAATCTCAAACTCCTCTAGTGGTGCCTGGTTAACTATTCCTTCTCTTATCTCTGGAACTTCTCCTTGCTCTACTGTGAAGACTTCCTCGAATTTCTCATTGAGTTCCTCGCACACTTCCTTGTCGTTTATAGTGAATCTGTCTGCCCCTATCCTCAGTCTCATTACCTGCTCCTTCACTGTTGTCTTTCTCCTTATGTGGCTGTGCAGCAATTTAGGTTGAGTCTTTGCCTTGCTTGCTATGTCATTTTCATATTGCCCTTCTGCCTCTCTTCTCACCCTGACGTATTCATTCCTGGCTCTCTGGTATCTTTCTCTGCTCTCAAGTGTTCTGTTATTTTTATATTTTCTCCACGCTCTTTTACTTAGTTGCTTAGCTAGCCTACATCTCTGATAAAACCATGGGTTTCATCTCTGATAAAACCATGGGTTTCATCTCTGATAAAACCATGGGTTTCATCTCTGATAAAACCATGGGTTTCATCTCTGATAAAACCATGGGTTTCATCTCTGATAAAACCATGGGTTTCTCATCTGCATTCCATTTTTGTCCTTTTGGGCCGGGATAAACTTGTCTGCTGCCTTCTTGCACTAGGGAGGAGGGAGGGCTCGAGGGGGAGAAAGGAGTGCTTGGGGGGGGAGAAAGGAGGGCTTATGGGGGCAGGAGAGGGGGGAGGGCTTGGGAGGGGGAGAGGGAGAAAGGCGGGCTTAGTGGGGTGGGGGAGAAGGGAGGGCTTAGGGTGGTGGGGGAGAAGGGGGGTGGGTAAGAAGGGAGGGCTTGGGGGAGTAGGTGGGTGGTTGAGAGGGGAGGTCTAGAGAAGAGGGGGGGAGTGCGGGAGGGTGGTTCAGGTGGCCACTTAGTGGGGGGCTCGTAGGGGCTGGACCAGGTAAGGCTTCTATTGGGTGGGAAGTGGGTGGTGGGTGTGATCTTCCTCCCACTGGGGTGTTGAACTGCCTGTTGAGGGTTCCCCACTCCCCTCTTCGATCGTAGGGTTCTGGGCTGTTGTTTCCTGATTCCCCTCTCTCTCTCTCTCTCTCTCTCTCTCGCCCTCTCTCTCTCTCTCTCTCTCTCTCTCTCTCTCTCTCTCTCTCTCTCTCTCTCTCTCTCTCTCTCTCTCTCTCTGACAGGATGTGTGAAACATTATATTAGTATGATTGTGTCTGTTTGGAAGTGGTTACTTTCGGTTGTAGTGTGTGTAATTAATGTATCTGCCGTGTGATAACTCTGTGGAAGCCGCCAGAGGCGCGCATGTAGAGAGCTTGCCACCACCTCACCAGTAGTTCATGGGGATTTGGTCTGTGAACACCTAAATATAAGTAATGGTATTTTCTTTTGTGCCTAGATTAGATATTCTTATCTGTGATTACAATATATCATTGATTGAGCCATCTTATTATTTTATAAATATATATTACATTGTGATCATTGAGTCTATTGGAAATATTTTGTGTCAGATATAAGAATATATTATACGTTACATTTTATATGTGTGTTTGTGTCCCTAACTTCAATACCTACTGGTGCCAATTCATATTCTTATCACAGGGATAATGGGATCATACCCTTGAGGGTAGTAAATGTAATAGGCCTGAGTAATAAGTATTCCTGTGGCAGGTACGAGCCAGGTTACAGAGCGGAGGGGATAACAAATGTCAAAGCAGAACAACTGAAAGAAAAGGGCTGATGAAATAAGCCCCAATATTATAGCAATATCAGAGAGGGAGAAGAGAAAGACAGCAGAGAGAGAGGGGGGGGGGGGAGGGCAAGTGGCACTGCTGGTCAAGAGAGACAGAAGAACTACGTGAGACATGATCACCACCTGTAAAATTCTCAAGAGGAATTGCCAGGGTGGTTAAAGACAAACTATTTAACATGGGTGGAACACGGTGACTCAGGTGAAAACTTAGTAACCAAATGAGTCAGAAACATTAAAAAAGATTTTTTTCAGCGTCAGAGTAGTTGAGAAATGGAATGCTTTAGGCCGTGATGTGGTGGAGGCAGACTCCATACACAGTTTTAAATGTGGATATGATAGATTCCATTAGGCTTAGTACATTAGTTGATTGACAGTCGAGAGGCGGGACCAAAGAGCCGAAGATCAAACCCCGCAAGCACATCTAGGTGAGTACCACACATACACACTTACCCACCCACCTACACACACACACACACACACACACACACACACACACACACACACACACACACACACACACACACACACACACACACACACACTCAAACACACACACTCAAACACACACACACACACAAACACACACACACACACACACACACACACACACACACACACACACACACACACACACACACACACACACACACACACACACACACACCCACACAGAGGAACTCAACAAGAGGTTCCAGGAGGTCTTCACAATAGAACAGGGTGAGGTCACTGTGCTAGGAGAAAGGGAGGTAAACCAGGCGGCCTTGGAGGAGTTCGAAATTACGAGAGAGGAGGTCAAGAGACACCTGCTGGATCTGGATGTTAGAAAGGCGGTTGGTCCAGATGGGATCTCACCATGGGTACTGAAAGAGTGTGCAGAGGCACTTTGCTTGCCACTCTCCATAGTGTATAGTAAATCACTAGAGACGGGAGACCTACCAGAAATATGGAAGACGGCGAATGTGGTCCCAATATACAAAAAGGGCGACAGACAAGAGGCACTGAACTACAGGCCAGTGTCCTTGACTTGTATACCATGCAAGGTGATGGAGAAGATCGTGAGAAAAAACCTGGTAACACATCTGGAGAGAAGGGACTTCGTGACAAATCGCCAACATGGATTCAGGGAGGGTAAATCTTGCCTTACAGGCTTGATAGAATTCTACGATCAGGTGACACAGATTAAGCAAGAAAGAGAGGGCTGGGCGGACTGCATTTTCTTGGATTGTCGGAAAGCCTTTGACACAGTACCGCATAAGAGGCTGGTACATAAGCTGGAGAGACAGGCCGGTGTAGCTGGTAAGGTGCTCCAGTGGATAAGGGAGTATCTAAGCGATAGGAAGCAGAGAGTTACGGTGAGGGGTGAGACCTCCGATTGGCGTGAAGTCACCAGTGGAGCCCCACAGGGCTCTGTACTCGGTCCTATCTTGTTTCTGATATATGTTAATGATCTCCCGGAGGGTATCGATTCATTTCTCTCAATGTTTGCGGACGATGCTAAAATTATGAGAAGGATTAAAACAGAAGAGGACTGTTTGAGGCTTCAAGAAGACCTAGACAAGCTGAAGGAATGGTCGAACAAATGGTTGTTAGAGTTTAACCCAACCAAATGTAATGTAATGAAGATAGGTGTAGGGAGCAGGAGGCCAGATACAAGGTATCATCTGGGAGAGGAAATTCTTCAGGAGTCAGAGAAGGAAAAAGACTTGGGGGTTGATATCACGCCAGACCTGTCTCTTGCAGCACATATCAAGCGGATAACATCAGCGGCATATGCCAGGCTGGCCAACATACGAACGGCATTCAGAAACTTGTGTAAAGAATCATTCAGAACTTTGTATACCACATATGTCAGGCCAATCCTGGAGTATGCAGCCCCAGCATGGAGTCCATATCTAGTCAAGGATAAGACTAAACTGGAAAAGGTTCAAAGGTTTGCCACCAGACTAGTACCCGAGCTGAGAGGTATGAGCTACGAGGAGAGACTACGGGAATTAAACCTCACTTCGCTGGAAGACAGAAGAGTTAGAGGGGACATGATCACCACATTCAAGATTCTGAAGGGGATTGATAGGGTAGATAAAGACAGTCTATTTAACACAAGGGGAACACGCACAAGGGGACACAGGTGGAAACTGAGTGCCCAAATGAGCCACAGAGATATTAGAAAGAACTTTTTTAGTGTCAGAGTGGTTGACAAATGGAATGCATTAGGGGGTGATGTGGTGGAGGCTCACTCCATACACAGTTTCAAGTGTAGATATGACAGAGCCCGATAGGCTCAGGAATCTGTACGCCTGTTGATTGACGGTTGAGAGGCGGGACCAAAGAGCCAGAGCTCAACCCCCGCAAACACAACTAGGTGAGTACAACTAGGTGAGTACACACCCACACACACACACACACACACACACACACACACACACACACACACACACACACACGCACACACACACACACACACACATCCACACACACACCCACACACACACACACACACACACACACACACACACACACACACACACACACACACACACACACACATCCACACACACACACACACACATACCCCGTGAATAAAACATTCTCAGTATTTTACCACAATAGAAAGATATTCAGAAATATTTATTTTATCCGGTGTTTGCCATGCATAAAGTATTAGGTCGTGTCTGAATATTACATGATTTGTCGAGATTACGTTCCTAAATAAATACAGTCAGCAACTCTGGCGTCTATATGCATAACCTGAGAGACAGAACCGCATCTGAGAGTTAGTTATTCACGCGAGAGACTATACACAAAGTGACCGAGTGTGAGCTGGGTTTAAAAATTAGTTGTGTTTTTATTTAATAAACAATTTAAAAATACCATTCGGAGTTTATTCTGTGTTTTTAGAATAACATGGGAATAACGTGGCTTTCCTTTGCATTTTTATTTAGTTTGAATCTTCCGAGCACAAATTTTTGCGTTTGGCTTGGGTTATATTTTTTGGGGAAGTTTTGTTTCATTATTATTTTGTACGTAACCATTGTCACTCCTGTGAGTGTGTTGTTAGTGTGATGTGGTCCATGGTCACTCCTGTGAGTGTGTTGTTAGTGTGATGTGGTCCATGGTCACTCCTGTGAGTGTGTTGTTAGTGTGATGTGGTCCATTGTCACTCCTGTGAGTGTGGTGTTAGTGTGATGTGGTCCATGGTCACTCCTGTGAGTGTGGTGTTAGTGTGATGTGGTCCATGGTCACTCCTGTGAGTGTGGTGTTAGTGTGATGTGGTCCATGGTCACTCCTGTGAGTGTGGTGTTAGTGTGATGTGGTCCATGGTCACTCCTGTGAGTGTGGTGTTAGTGTGATGTGGTCCATTGTCACTCCTGTGAGTGTGGTGTTAGTGTGATGTGGTCCATGGTCACTCCTGTGAGTGTGGTGTTAGTGTGATGTGGTCCATGGTCACTCCTGTGAGTGTGGTGTTAGTGTGATGTGGTCCATGGTCACTCCTGTGAGTGTGGTGTTAGTGTGATGTGGTCCATGGTCACTCCTGTGAGTGTGGTGTTAGTGTGATGTGGTCCATTGTCACTCCTGTGAGTGTGTTGTTAGTGTGATGTGGTCCATGGTCACTCCTGTGAGTGTGGTGTTAGTGTGATGTGGTCCATGGTCACTCCTGTGAGTGTGGTGTTAGTGTGATGTGGTCCATGGTCACTCCTGTGAGTGTGGTGTTAGTGTGATGTGGTCCATTGTCACTCCTGTGAGTGTGGTGTTAGTGTGATGTGGTCCATGGTCACTCCTGTGAGTGTGGTGTTAGTGTGATGTGGTCCATGGTCACTCCTGTGAGTGTGGTGTTAGTGTGATGTGGTCCATGGTCACTCCTGTGAGTGTGGTGTTAGTGTGATGTGGTCCATGGTCACTCCTGTGAGTGTGGTGTTAGTGTGATGTGGTCCATGGTCACTCCTGTGAGTGTGGTGTTAGTGTGATGTGGTCCATGGTCACTCCTGTGAGTGTGGTGTTAGTGTGATGTGGTCCATGGTCACTCCTGTGAGTGTTGTTAATGTGATGTGGTCCATGGTCACTCCTGTGAGTGTGTTGTTAGTGTGATGTGGTCCATGGTCACTCCTGTGAGTGTGTTGTTAATGTGATGTGGTCCATGGTCACTCCTGTGAGTGTGGTGTTAGTGTGATGTGGTCCATTGTCACTCCTGTGAGTGTGGTGTTAGTGTGATGTGGTCCATGGTCACTCCTGTGAGTGTGGTGTTAGTGTGATGTGGTCCATGGTCACTCCTGTGAGTGTGGTGTTAGTGTGATGTGGTCCATGGTCACTCCTGTGAGTGTGGTGTTAGTGTGATGTGGTCCATGGTCACTCCTGTGAGTGTGGTGTTAGTGTGATGTGGTCCATGGTCACTCCTGTGAGTGTGGTGTTAGTGTGATGTGGTCCATGGTCACTCCTGTGAGTGTGGTGTTAGTGTGATGTGGTCCATGGTCACTCCTGTGAGTGTGGTGTTAGTGTGATGTGGTCCATTGTCACTCCTGTGAGTGTGGTGTTAGTGTGATGTGGTCCATGGTCACTCCTGTGAGTGTGGTGTTAGTGTGATGTGGTCCATGGTCACTCCTGTGAGTGTGGTGTTAGTGTGATGTGGTCCATGGTCACTCCTGTGAGTGTGGTGTTAGTGTGATGTGGTCCATTGTCACTCCTGTGAGTGTGTTGTTAGTGTGATGTGGTCCATGGTCACTCCTGTGAGTGTGGTGTTAGTGTGATGTGGTCCATGGTCACTCCTGTGAGTGTGGTGTTAGTGTGATGTGGTCCATGGTCACTCCTGTGAGTGTGGTGTTAGTGTGATGTGGTCCATTGTCACTCCTGTGAGTGTGGTGTTAGTGTGATGTGGTCCATGGTCACTCCTGTGAGTGTGGTGTTAGTCTGATGTGGTCCATGGTCACTCCTGTGAGTGTGGTGTTAGTGTGATGTGGTCCATGGTCACTCCTGTGAGTGTGGTGTTAGTGTGATGTGGTCCATGGTCACTCCTGTGAGTGTGGTGTTAGTGTGATGTGGTCCATGGTCACTCCTGTGAGTGTGGTGTTAGTGTGATGTGGTCCATGGTCACTCCTGTGAGTGTGGTGTTAGTGTGATGTGGTCCATGGTCACTCCTGTGAGTGTTGTTAATGTGATGTGGTCCATGGTCACTCCTGTGAGTGTGTTGTTAGTGTGATGTGGTCCATGGTCACTCCTGTGAGTGTGTTGTTAATGTGATGTGGTCCATGGTCACTCCTGTGAGTGTGGTGTTAGTGTGATGTGGTCCATTGTCACTCCTGTGAGTGTGGTGTTAGTGTGATGTGGTCCATGGTCACTCCTGTGAGTGTGGTGTTAGTGTGATGTGGTCCATTGTCACTCCTGTGAGTGTGGTGTTAGTGTGATGTGGTCCATGGTCACTCCTGTGAGTGTGGTGTTAGTGTGATGTGGTCCATGGTCACTCCTGTGAGTGTGGTGTTAGTGTGATGTGGTCCATGGTCACTCCTGTGAGTGTGGTGTTAGTGTGATGTGGTCCATGATCACTCCTGTGAGTGTGGTGTTAGTGTGATGTGGTCCATTGTCACTCCTGTGAGTGTGGTGTTAATGTGATGTGGTCCATGGTCACTCCTGTGAGTGTGGTGTTAGTGTGATGTGGTCCATGGTCACTCCTGTGAGTGTGGTGTTAATGTGATGTGGTCCATGGTCACTCCTGTGAGTGTGGTGTTAGTGTGATGTGGTCCATGGTCACTCCTGTGAGTGTGTTGTGGTCCATGGTCACTCCTGTGTCTGTGGTGTTAGTGTGATGTGGTCCATGGTCACTCCTGTGACTGTGTTGTTAGTGTGATGTGGTCCATGGTCACTCCTGTGAGTGTGGTGTTAGTGTGATGTGGTCCATGGTCACTCCTGTGAGTGTGTTGTGGTCCATGGTCACTCCTGTGAGTGTGTTGTGGTCCATGGTCACTCCTGTGAGTGTGTTGTTAGTGTGATGTGGTCCATGGTCACTCCTGTGACTGTGTTGTTAGTGTGATGTGGTCCATGGTCACTCCTGTGAGTGTGTTGTTAGTGTGATGTGGTCCATGGTCACTCCTGTCTCTGTGGTGTCAGAGTGACAACTGCGTCACTGTTCTTGGTACCATCATTAATCTTTCAACTTACTGTTTCACTGTCAAACTAACAATTTGTTTTCAAGTCACTGTTCGTTGGTACTAATAGTGCATACTTCCCCCCATCACCATCACTACCATCACCGTTACTGTCACCACTACCCTTTCCACCAACACAACCTCCCTTTCTGCTACCACCACCACCATCACCACCACCATCATCACCACCACGGTTATTACCATTACTACCAATTTCACCCTGACTAAGATCCCCAACACAATTACTACCACCACCATCACTACCACCATCACTACAACCACCACCACCATCACTACCACCATCACTACAACCACCACCACCACCACCACTATTATCACCACCACAACCATCAGTACCACCACCATTACTACCAGCACCACAGTTATCACCTGCACACTTACTATTACCACCACAATTACAACCCCACTGACTTCATTGCGGGTGGTCAACAAGCGGAATGCACTAAAACCAGAAGTTCTGGAAGCCACCTCCACCCTCACCTTTAAGACCAGATTCGACAAGAGTTCCAATGACAAGAGATTTCATTAATAACCCAACAGGTGAAATAAAGGTAGCGGGCGGCGCAGAGAAGAGCTGAACCTCACTACCCCGTAGTCACTTATAGGTATGTTTTGATAGTTAAGTACCTCCACCACCACCACAACGACCACCACAACTACCACTACCACAACCACCTCAAGAGTGGCCAGTCCACACTCAGTAAAGCAACTGTTGCACCTGTGAACACAATAAACTACCTATATTTTAGCATGTTACTAACAGACACAGGAAACACATTTGTGTTCTCATAGGACATACTAGAGAGACATAGGATATACTATAACATACTAGATCTAGACCATACTAGAACACTCGCAACAGACCCTTGTCTTCACCTGACTATCTAAGAATGCTCCTCATATTTACGCTTACCATTGCTCTTGATACCACCGAAAAAAACACATAAACATCTAAACATCCATATATAAACACTTGAAACAAGAAATTAAAAAAATATATAAAAAATATTAAAATTTATATTAAAATGAAAGCAACTTGCAAGAAACTCATGGGAGGGAAGAGAGGCGCGAGGCCTCTGCACTTTACGTCAACAAAGCCAAAAAAGGGAGCGGGGAGGGTGGAGATAAACAAGGAATTAATAAGAAAGCCTCGCCTGTCCCCGGCCGGGAACATGTCGCCTCCCGCTCTGGGATTCCTGTGCATTAAAGTTCCCGCCGGCCAGCTAGTGTACCTTTTATCATTGGAGGTCAGGCGGCGCGATTCTTGCAGCTTTAATATTTCACAATGGCCGCGCGGCCGTCATCAGGCAAAGTTCAGGCTTGAAAAATGAAAGATTGGGAAGGGCTTGACAAGAACAGCAATGCAAACTGTAGCCATTACAGTGGTACAGAAGCCGGGTGCGCTTTCCGTGCTTTTTTTTTTAGGGGGCGACACAGCCATGAGCTGTGAGCCTTCGAGGATTTGTCAGAGTATGTGGCACTCCGGTGATACGCTTCTTTATCCACCATTGAGGACACAGCAGCAATTTTTTTTTATCTAAAGACCATGAAGCATAGAGGCCAGGATCATGAGGGCCGAAACAGCCCCCAATATCAGGGAGAGTGAGCGTATATCCTTAACTGTCAATCACCAAGACCACCACTACTACTGACAGTCACCGTTGTTGTTGTTGTTTTAGATTCAGCTACTGGGAACAAAAGTTCCAAGTAGCACGGGCTATGGTGAGCCCGTAGAGGACTTACCTGGCACAGGAGCGGGGCTGTAACTGGGACAGTCACCCCTAGTCACTGTAGCTATGCCACACTTCTATCCCACATTGCTACGCCTCACCTCCTTCCCTCCCATGTTGCTATGCTAAACTTCTCTCGCACGCTTATTCTTGAGCCACTTTTTTTTCCCCCGTGTATGTTGTTATTAAACACGTTTCTCCCATGTTTGTTGCAATGCCACATTTCTCTCCCATGTTAGTTGTTATATCTCACTAATATGACATGTATATTGCTATGCCACACTTCTCTCCTATGCTACACAACACCCTCCTCCTCCCATGTTGCAACATGGGAGGGACGGGACGGACATAGGCTGGTCCTGGTAGGCCTAAGTTAAATGCTTTAAGAAATATTTAGTGTAACCCAACAGCCCCGAGCAGTTATCACAAAGTTTAAAATGAAACCGTAGAGAAATCGGGTTAAACCCCCACCCCCTCCCAAAAAAAACTCCCTAGATTGCCCAGTTATTAGACCATTCAAACCCATTGGTATGAGATATCTTGAGGTTATCTTGAGATGATTTCGGGGCTTTTAGTGTCCCCGGGACCCGGTCCTCGACAAGGCCTCCACCCCCAGGAAGCAGCCCGTGACAGCTGACTAACTCCCAGGTACCTATTTACTGCTAGGTAACAGGGGCATTCAGGGTGAAAGAAACTTTGCCCATTTGTTTCTGCCTCGTGCGGGAATCGAACCCGCGCCACAGAATTACGAGTCCTGTGCGCTATCCACCAGGCTACGAGGCCCCCTACGAGATACCTAGAGTTTTACAATTACTTTATTCACTCTTGTGGTGAGGATATCCTCATAATGCACTCGGAATCTGCCAGTGCAGACTACTTATCACATGTCTCTGTATGACTAACCATCCTGTGTGATGGGGATTTTTAGCACCACGCAGCAACGACCCACTGTACTCCCCTTCATATAGTCTAGGGCAGCTGCACAAATGCACATGTACCTAAATGTGTTAATAGACAAAAAAACTCCCGCGTTTCATAATTGCTTATAATAGATTTTCTGAGAAAAGGGGAAGAGGGAGAAAATAGGGAAGGAGTTGGGGGAAGGGAGGAGGATGAACATGGGGATAAGAGACCCATGAAGTTGTTTCAGTCCTTCTTAATAATAATATATTAAGAGAATATAATACTGAGAGAAGATGGAGAAGGAGGGAACACGTGGGGAGAAGGGGAAGCAGAGGAAGGGGGGGGGGGAGAAAGCAGGTGGGAGAGGGGAATAAGAAATCCATAAAGTTATTTAAATTCTTTTTAATACTACATTTTCAGAGAGAAGGGGAAGAGGGGAAGTGGGGGGGGGGGAGAAAGGACCAAGGGATGGGGAAGTGGGATGGAATGGGAGGTCAGTTAAACTATCCCAGACATTCGTTTTCATCGAATTCTGTATTGCTGTAAGGGTTGTTCACAGTAACTTGCGGATTCGTTCAAGTTCGTGGTGCAAGAGCTGCAAAGAGGAGTATGTACATATTGCACGACCTACATATGCATCTTGTTGTTGTTGTTATAGATTCAGCTACTGGGAACAAAAAGTTCCAGGTAGCACGGGCTATGGTGAGCCCGAAGTGTACTTACCTGGCACAGGAGCGGGGCTGGAACTCTACATATGTATTGTTGACGCTTCTCTTATACCTGTCAGTGCATTCACTCTTACCGTTCATACATTTTCCTGCATCAGTTGGTTTACGGAACACATCTATGGTGAACCTCCCCGAGTTACCGTCAACGGGCATATCGAGGAATGGAATCCTGCTGTAAGTAAGAAACTAGGCGGCCCTCTGACTGTAGAGTCAGGCCCCAGGGGAGGATAATCGGTCCCCAAGGGAAGATTTTAGTGTATTATAAAAATATATTTACTCAGCAACCCATCCTCCATGTTTAGATAGTAGTTTTTGTAACTATGTGCAACCCATAGTACAAAGATTGACGTACTAAGCAAGTAGATAGTAGAAGTTTGTACTATTCACATTATAGTCAGAAAAAAACAAGCTAAAAAGCAAACTTAAATATTCCTAGGCCTAGTATAGCACACAGATGTACTATGTTAGGAATCAGATAGCGTATAATAGGCCTAGAATGTTAAGGTTAGATTAGTTAACTTGTCTTTGCAACGTTAATAGAAAATCTTTTCCGGTTTATCCAAACTCAATATTACCGATTTCACGTGTAGTCCCCCACCAGCTGTTTACCCCTCTTCCAGGGGTATATTGTGATGCCATCTGGGCGAAGTGTAGGATCGTCTGGGTATTGGTCCATTAGGATGCGAGGTTCACTCTCTGCTGGGCACTGAGCTGAGGCTAGACTCCTCGCCATGATGTCATTAACCCCGTTGTGTCTTGCATGCTAGCTTGGAGCTCCAGCAAATACACTTGTATTCAGTGTGAATTGGGGCACCAAGGTGGAGGGCCACAGCTACACGGATCGAGTGATTCTGGATCTAGACGCGTGCCTGTTGCCGACATGGGTATTGCCAAAAGAAAGTCCCTTGTATGGGGGGCACTCACCGCTCTGAGGGGTGCTTTATCCTTATCTGATGCTGCAGCGCTGAGCATGGTATCACCTTTTTTCCACAAAATAAAACACAAGCAGTCCAAGCTGGACTGCTTGTGTTTTTTTTTTATCTATGTTGGGTGCTGGGGCTGCAAGAGCATCCCACTAATTTGAACATTCAATGAAAGTTCGATCATGTATACCTGCTGAATCACTCAAAGGTTCGGGTAGGATATATATATATATATATATATATATATATATATATATATATATATATATATGTGTGTGTGTGTGTCGTACTTAGTAGCCAGAACGCACTTCTCGGCCTAATATACAAGACCCGATTTGCCTAATAAGCCAAGTTTTCTTGAATTAATATATTTTCCTAAATTGTTTCTTATGAATTGATAAAGCTATCCATTTCATTATGTCTGAGTTCATTATTTTTTAATTTGAGTTAAAACTAAGGTAGATATATGTCCTAACCTAACCTAACCTAACCTAATTTAACAAAACTTTGTCAATAATTTATGTTCTTAATATAATATATTAATAATAATTCAAATAAACCAATTGGACAAAAATTTTCGAAAATAAAGAAAATCACTCGGCCTATTAGGCAAATCGGGCCTTGCATAGTAGGCCGAGAAGTGCGTTCGGGCTACTAGGTACGACATATATATATATATATATATATATATATATATATATATATATATATATATATATATATATATATATATATATATATATATATATATATATATATACACATTTATAATCCCCCATTCTAAAATCACCAAAACTATGGGTGTCACACAATATGATCTCAGTGATCCAGACTAGCAAACGTCACAATTCTCCTCAGCTCACTTGCATTTCTCCTCCTCCCCGTAACTAATCTCACCCATGCTTGCTTATCCTAAGATCATTCGCAGGCCGCCGGGATCAGATAATCTCAACAAAAACTCCCAATTAATCTCGGAGCTCAGCGCTTGGCTCACTCGCGCTACCAATGTCTCGGTCATAAAATTATAATAATTTAAATCAGACACACACAATTAGCGCGTGTAATTAGAAGGAAAAATATATAAAATTCTTACAAAAAAATAAGATGGGAATGGCGTTGGGAGCTGGCAACAATGGCTGCGTTGTGTTCAATCACCATCGGAAGGCTACGAGATGGTGTAATTCACGATGGTGAGCCTGGTGATAGTGATGACGACTATGGTGATGATTGTGATGATGATGATGATGATGACGACGACTATGGTGATGATTGTAATGATGATGATGTGGTGGTGATGATGAGTATGGTGTAATGGTGATGACAATGATGAGAAAACGACGATATGGGTGATGATTATATTGATGAGAATGATGCCAATGCAGACAGCAAGTCATAGAAGTGTGTATGGTGGAGACATGGCATCATACTGGTGGCCAGGGTGTATGGAGTGGCCAGGGTGTATGGCGTGGCCAGGGTGTATGGTGTGGCCAGAGTGTATGGCGTGGCCAGGGTGTATGGTGTGGCCAGGGTGTATGGTGTGGCCAGGGTGTATGGTGTGGCCAGGGTGTATGGTGTGGCCAGGGTGTATGATGTGGCCAGGGTGTATGGTGTGGCCAGGGTGTATGGTGTGGCCAGGGTGTATGGTGTGGCCAGGGTGTATGGCGTGAGTGGGCTTGTGTGTGGGAGAGCAGTAGCGTGTGTGTAGTCACCTAATTGTGCTTGCGGGGGTTGAGCTCTGGCTCTTTGGTCCCGCCTCTCAACTGTCAATCACCTGGTGTATAGGTTCCTGAGCCTACTGGGCTCTATCATATCTACATTTGAAACTGTGTATGGAGTCAGCCTCCACCACATCACTGCCTAATGCATTCCATCCGTTAACTACTCTGATGCTGAAAAAGTTCCTTCTAACGTCCCTGTGGTTCATGTGGGTACTCAGTTTCCACCTGTATCCCCTTGTTCGCGTCCCGCCAGTGTTGAATAGTTTATCCTTGTTTACCCGGTCGATTCCCCTGACGATTTTGTAGGCTGTGATCATGTCTCCCCTTACTCTTTTGTCTTCCAGTGTCAAAAGGTGCATTTCCCGCAGCCTTACCTCGTAACTTATGCCTCTTAGTTCTAGGACTAGTCTAGTGGCATACCTTTGAACTTTTTCCAGCTTCGTCTTGTGCTTGACAAGGTACGGGCTCCATGCTGGGGCCGCATACTCCAGGATTGGTCTTACATATGTGGTGTACAAGATTCTGAATGATTCCTTACACAGGTTTCTGAACGCTGTTCTGATGTTAGCCAGCCTCGCATATGCCGCAGACGTTATTCTTTTTATGTGGGCTTCAGGAGACAGGTTTGGTGTGATATCAACTCCTAGATCTTTCTTTCTGTTCGTTTGGTTTGTGTTCACCTAGTTGTGTTCACCTAGTTGTGTTTTTGCGGGGGTTGAGCTTTGCTTTTTCGGCCCGCCTCTCAACTGTCAATCAACTGTTTACTAACTACTTCCTCCCCCCCCCCCCCAGGAAGCTGCCCGTGACAGCTGACTAACTCCCAGGTACCTATTTACTGCTAGGTAACAGGGGCATTCAGGGTGAAAGAAACTTTGCCCATTTGTTTCTGCCTGTTGCGGGAATCGAACCCGCGCCACAGAATTACGAGTCCTGCGCGCTATCCACCAGGCTACCAGGCCCCCCCCCCCGTGTGTGTGTGTGTGTGTGTGTGTGTGTGTGTGTGTGTGTGTGTGTGTGTGTGTGTGTGTGTGTGTGTGTGTGTGTGTGTGTGTGTGTGTGTGGACGTCGGGCTGGAGGCGTTGTCACCAACACAGCAACAACAAGGGACCCCCGCCATAAACAGCCTGGTCTACATTAACATTTTGATTCCCCCCTTATAAAATCGCCTCCTGATAACTTCCATCTGAATAAATTTTAACCTCACGACCCATAAATATATATTCCTCCCCCTGAGAACGACTTTAACAACCCCCCGAGATCTTAAATCACACACACACACACACACACACACACACACACACACACACACACACACACACACACACACACACACACACACACACACACACACACACACACAGTTCCCTCCAAAGACCTCATAGTGACACAACCAGTAATGTCGACGACGTGGAATGTATGGAACCTGTATTTTGGCCCAATAAAGAGAGCTAAATCCCCTTAAAAAAATCGTAAGATAAGCGTCGGCCTTAACCTTAAACGGATCAAGAGCATCAAGCTCCATCTTCCTCAACTCTCTATGTCTCTCTGGGCAATATAGTGCTAAGTCTGGCTCCTCACTACAGTGTCTCACTATAGCGCCTTCCTCCAGTCAATCCCAGTCTCACGCTCTAAGTCAATTACCAATAGCGCCGACTCTTTATTTTGTCCCATTACCGGCAAATATAATTATGATTCGGCTAGCAGCGGCCATTGGTGAAGTATTTATCGCCTAGGAATCCTACCGACCAAGGTCGGTCCGGCCATCCTCCGCCGTACCAAGAAAAATCACCATTAATTTTCTATGTAAATGATCACAGCGCGATGAAATTTTAAAGCGCTTCGGTGTATGATCAGGCGTCATCCATTGTAACTATAGCTCATAAAATGGCAATATATTCAATAGTAATAGTGATCATCAACCCTCCATAACCCAGCCGGGATACATATCATTAAACTGGCCGTAATGCTCCACTAACTGTCCAGTCGTGTTCGCTCTCTCAACCCTCTCCTATTGTTGCCTCACAGGGGATGCAACCCCCTTGCAACTTCCTCTATGTGAACGGTGACTGTTGAGGCCAGCGTGCGATTTGTCCATGTAGAAATGCATTTGTCCAGTAAGCGCAGGGCGAGATCGTCGGCCACAACTTTCAGACCCAAGGAGGGCCAACAAACAGGGCCCGAGATGCAGTGTGACATGTATTCCGGGAAGGAACTGGGAGAGGGGGCAACCCTAAATGGGGCCCGAACCTCTGCCATGATTTAGACAGGGTAAAAACTAGTTTCTAACCGCGGAAAAGGAGAATAATACAAAAAGATAATTCTGGTAAATGATTCCCAGTCCCCATAACCGTGATCCCAACCCATCACTTGGATATTATTGTAATCCTGCGCCCAATTAAATTACATGTAATTATAGGGAACTCGTTATTAAATCCATATCAGGTCTGTGGTACTCACTCCGTTTAGAGCAGCACTGGCCTCCCGCGCCAGCAGTCCCGACGCTAGCAAGAGTCTCCAAATGTAGAGATTCGAACTGTAGAGATTCGAACGGTAAGGACATCCTTAATGCAGATATTCGAATTGCAGAGAAACTCTAAATATAGACGTTCGAACTGTAGACTCTCTCTCACAAAGTAGAAATTAACTGGAGAGATTAACTGTAGAGAATAAATGTAATCATTAACTGGACAGACTCAAAATGCAGAAATTCAGACAGGGGGAAAGACTCGATTCTCGAAAACAGTTTCCCATCCGTCTTGGTGGAACGACAGACTAAAATAACCCCACCAAAGGGGGGAAATTATTCAAAATGCAATAAATTTCTGTAGTCAATTGTACTGTAAGAGCTCCGCGCTGTGGCCGCGCCGCCCCTCGCCTCGATCAGGCCGTGTCATTACCAACTTATATGATGCCTAATAACAGCTCCTTCAACAACATCTGAAAGACAGCGCATGCGCACCAATGATATATCAAGAGGTCGAGCACCTGGAATAGGTGGGCGGGGGAAGGAGGGGGTGAAGGTGTGTGTTGGGGGGATGGGGATGAGATGGTGGTGATGTGGGGTACGTGAGGAGAGATACAAGGCTACAATCATATTTTGAATAGGGGTGTGGGTGGGTGGGGTGGGGTGGGGTCGGGTGGTGTGGGTGTATGTGGGAGGGTTGTACCTCCGCCACCTACACTGCCCTACCTCCCACATCATCGACACCTACACTACCCTCACCACCTACATCACCCCCACCATCACCACCTACACCCCCCTCCCCCAAAAGATGCTGGTATAGGTCCCAGTCCGAATCTGATATTCCGTCTCAGTCTGTATTATACATTTTCTTGATTTGCATTTTTGGCTGTTTTTCTTTGAATTTTTGACGTTGATTTAAAAAATTATCTTAGTTTTCATTTGTCATCGAAATTTTCAAAATATAATCTTAATTTTGTACTTAGTCTTTATATAATGCAACTTTTACCTCGGGTGAGCTGTTATCATAATTTTTTCTTTTGTTTGAGACGAAAATAAATAAAATATAATATTTAATTTGCTCAAAATTTGTCAAGTAATGTAATTCAAAAACTAAATGACACATTCTGAATATATATATATATATATATATATATATATATATATATATATATATATATACATATATATATATATATATATATATATATATATATATATATATATATATATATATATATTGATATTCACAGATAAATCACAATAACGTGATATATCACAGAGAAAATCCACAGGAGCCGTGATGAGGATTCGAACCAATGTGCAGGGTGTTCCCAGACACACGCCCCGGACGACCACGCCACGACATGGTCAAAAGTATTGAAACCTGGGGCTCTGCTGAACACACGAGGATTCTTTTTTCTCAATACTGATATTGTCCAAGTGATTGTCCTGGACCCCACGTTGCTTAACAGTCGGCGCTTGTCTTATGTACTCACTCCCGACTAACATGTTCCTCTATCATATCCACTACATATATCTCTAACTCACACCCCAGGGTGCAGTCCGTAGCACAACTAATTCTTAGGTCCTTTACCTAAGAAACGCTCTGCGTAATAGTGGCTTTAGGCATTGTATGTACTAGCTCTGTCTATAAATCCATCAATGTTTTGTATCGCACCTTGTATGTATGTACTTTACCTGAATAAACATTTGATTTGATTTCATTTTGATTTAAGTGTGATTACTTCACCTTACCTCTACAGAACTTCACCTTTCTTACGAGTGTATTTAAGACAAATTTGCACTATGTAAAAACCCTTCTCCTTCACGGGAGACATCTCCCGTCACGTAGGGTGCAGTCGCACCTCCACAGATCTCCAGTATCATCTATTGATACTGGTGATGGCTCAAAAGGGCAACCACTTACGAGCTATTCATGCCTGTGCCACCTTTTGGGTGGCTTCATCTTCATCTTAACACATTCACAAGGGAGACATCTCCCGTCATGCAGGGTGCATTCGCACCTCCACAGATCTCCAGTATCAGCTCTTGATATTGGTAATGGCTTAAAAGGGCCACCACTTACGGGCTATTTATGCCCGTGCCACCTTTTGGGTGGCTTAATCTTCATCAATCAATCAATCTGTAAAAAATTTCGGGCTATTCATGCCCGTGGCACCTCTTGGGTGGCTTAATCTTCATCAATCAATCTTGTAAAAAAAAATCCATCCACAAATCTCCAGTATCAGCTATTGGTACTGGTAATGGCTCCAAACATCTAACACCTACGGGCTATTCATGCCCGTGCCACCTCTTGTGGTGGGCTAATCTTCAACAACCTTGTATATTCATTCGTTACCTGAAGATGTTCCACGGGAGACATCTGTCACGCAGGGTGCAGTCGCACCTCCACAGATCTCCACAGATGGCTCAAAAGGGCCACCACTTACGGGCTATTCATGCCCGTGCCACCTTTTGGGTGGCTTAATCTTCATCAATCATCAATCGAAGATGTTCCAGTGTGGTTATGAAACGTTGCAGAAAATATACACTTCATCAATCATTAGAGTTTCATTACCGTGAGTTTAGGTAAATTGATTGTTCTTCTTAATCCCGAGAGAGAGAGTAAAGGGGAGTAGAAATAGCCTAAGCTACTCTATCCCTTTGAGATGTATTTCTTTCTTATCTCAATAAACATACTTGATCTTGACTTGATCTTGAGAGAGTAAGAAAATAGAAGCACAGAAAGCACTATAAGATCAACAATATCAGCAATGTGGTCATATTTAATCATACTTAAAGAAACGCCTGCTGCCCAAGTATGCAAATACAGCAGTCGATATTGGCACGGTGGTAACACACTCGCCCCGCGCCTCGCGAGCGACATGGCCTGGGTTCGTATCGTGGGTGGGGGAGGATTGGCTAGGCGCCAATCCTTAACTGTACGCCTCTGTTCACCCAGCAGTGAATGGGGTACCTGGTTGTCAAACGATTGGCGGGTCGTATTCCAGAGAAAATTAATTATGGTTAAGGACCTGCACGACACACTATGCGTGCTAGTGGATTTACAAGACTGTAAGAACTCTTACATATATATATATATATATATATATATATATATATATATATATATATATATATATATATATATATATATATATATATATATATATATATATATATATATATATATATATATATATATATTACCCCTGTCAATTCCTCTGAGAATTTTGTCGGTAGTGATCATGTCTCCCCTTACTCTTCTGTCTTCTAGTGTCATGAGGTGAATTTCTCGCAACCTTTCTTCGTAACTCATGCCTCTTAGTTCTGGGACTAGCCTAGTGGCATATCTCTGAACTTTTTCAAGCTTCGCCTTGTGCTTGACAAGGTACGGGCTCCATGCTGGGGCCGCATACTCCAGGATTGGTCTTACATATGTGGTATACAAGGTTCTGAATGATTCCTTACACAGGTTCCTGAAGGCAGTTCTGATGTTAGCCAGCCTCGCATACGCCGCAGATGTTATTCTTTTGATGTGGGCTTCAGGAGACAGGTTTGGGGTGATATCAACTCCTAGAACCTTCTCTCTGTCCGTTTCATGAAGTACTTCATCTCCCATTCTTTATCCTGTGTCTGGCCTCCTGTTTCCACTGCCTAGTTTCATTACCTTACATTTACTCGGGTTGAACTTTAGTAGCCATTTGTTGGACCGCTCATGCAGAGTGTCTAGGTCTGCAGTCTGTCTAGGTGTGTGTGTGTGTGTGTGTGTGTGTGTGTGTGTGTGTGTGTGTGTGTGTGTGTGTGTGTGTGTGTGTGTGTGTGTGTGCGCGTGTGTGTGTGTGTGTGGCCAGACGCAGGCGGATCGCGAGCCTCAGGCCGGGTCATACCCCGGGATAAGATTAATGGATAATGACCTATCATTATCCTCACTCAGGCCCGGCTCGGTACCCACTGACGGACAGACGGACACACTCATACACACGTGCGTGCACGTACATACACACACACACACACACCTGCAAAACACACACACACACATAGGGGGCCTCGTAGCCTGGTGGATAGCGCGCAGGACTCGTAATTCTGTGGCGCGGGTTCGATTCCCGCACGAGGCAGAAACAAATGGGCAAAGTTTCTTTCACCCTAAGTGCCCCTGTTACCTAGCAGTAAATAGGTACCTGGGAGTTAGTCAGCTGTCACGGGCTGCTTCCTGGGGTGTGTGTGTGTGGTGTGGGGAAAAAAAAGAAAAAATAGTAGTTAGTAAACAGTTGATTGACAGTTGAGAGGCGGGCCGAAAGAGCAAAAAAAAAAAAAAGCTCAACCCCCGCAAAACACAACTAGTAAACATAGGGGCCGGCCGGCCTGCCGAGCGTACAGCACGCAGTACACGTGATCCTGTGGTCCCGGGTTCGATCCCGGGCGCCGGCGAGAAACAATGCGCAGAGTTTCTTTCACCCCTATGTCCCTGTTATCTAGCAATAAATAGGTACCTGGGAGTTAGTGAGCTGTCACGGGCTGCTTCCTGGGGTGTGTAGGTGGGAAAAAAAAGGTAGTAGTAGTTAGAAACGGTTGATTGACAGTTGAGAGGCGGGCCGAAAGAGCAGAGCTCAACCCCTGCAAGCACAACTAGGTGAATACTAGGTGAATACACATACACACAGGGGGGGGGGGGGGGCTCGCGGCTCTGGGGTTGTAATCCTAAGGTCCCGGGTTCGATTCCCGGCCGAAGCGGAAACAATTGGTCAGAGTTTCTTTCACCCTGATGCTCCTGTTACCTAGCAGTAAATAGGTAGCGGGAAGTTAGATAACTGTTACGGGCTACTTCCTTTGGGGATGAGTGTGTGTGCGCGCGCGTGTGCGTGTGTATTAGAGAGAAATATATATAGTAGACATAATAAAGGAAATATAGATTTGTTAGAAGGGCGAGGCCCAAGAGCTAATAGCTCGATTCTGCAGACACAAATAGTAAACACACACACGCAAATAACGGAATAATCGGAGTTACTCCATTAACTCGAAAATACATGGACGAAACTAATAGTGAATGACAAACTGACTAGATTACGCAAAAGTGGAGGAGAATATACAGGAAATTACAAGGAAAATTGCAGGAAGCTAAATGACAGTCTTCATGAAGTGTTTATGACGCCCTCAGTGCTAAGAGAAGAGGTAACCTTAGATGAGAGACTGACAAATATTGAGGAACCAGCAAAGGACAAGTGTTTAACTAGCATCATAAGTATAATTAAACACCGAGAGAGGATTAATTATGTAAGCACCAACATGGCTTTATCGAAAGAAAACGGAGCGTAATAAAACAAGAGAGTGAAGGTCTGACAGATGCATGTTTCTGGACAGCCAAAAAGTCTTTCACACGCTACCACACATGAGATTACTTGAGAGGCCGGTGTAAGTAAGAGAAGGAGCACTGACACGGGTAACAGACATGGATAAACTTTTAAAGTGACGGAAATGGTAACAGGTACCAAGAGACCAGAAGGACGGTACACAGTGAAAGGAAAACTATCCCCAGTAAAGACAAGAGAAAAAGACCTGGGAGTGGGCATAACACCAAACTTTACTCTAGAAGCACAAATAAAAAGATCATATAAATGTAGAGTATCCTGCTGATACTTCCCATTGTAGAGTATGAGCAGCATACTCAGCAAAGGGAAACGTCAGAGCATCCTTCAGGAACCTAAATAAGGAGGCACTTAGGACATTGTGCACTACACTATGTGTCAAAAAAGGACATAAGGAACCTTGATAAGGAACAGAGGTTACCAATGTGGCTTGTCCTAGAATTATGAGGGATGGGTGTTACTGACTAGGCTTAGACTTAGTAATAACATTAGTAAGAATAGCTAGCGAAATTTGCATACATAATTTGAATACATAATTTACATATTAAAAGTGATTTATTAAAAAAGTTACTAAGGTGACATATGATGTATGAAAACATTAGCATTGTGTGCATGCAAATGTGTGATAGAGTAATATATAATGATAAGCCTCCCATATATCACTTTCACATTAAACTAGGCAAAGTTTTTTTCTATTTTGAATATTCTCCATCAGATGTCATGTTTCTTATGATTTACATAGTAGAATAGTGTTGAATAGGTAATATCTTACATGCAAATCATGACAGAACTAAATACATTTATTCTGTTGAGAACAGTAATGTACAAGGCAATGAAATGTC
>NC_091170.1:40564075-40591575 GCF_040958095.1 Procambarus clarkii | reverse complement strand
GGTAATTTGCGACGAGTCTCGTCCAGGAGTTACGAGGGATTGAAAATGAGGAGCGACTGAAAGAATTGAACCTGACGATGTTAGAAAAAGGGAGGGAGCGGGGAGATATGATAGCAACATACAAAATACTTTGGGGAATTGACAGAGTGGAAATAGACGAAATGTTCACAGGGAATAACAATAGAACAAAGAGACATGAGTGGAAATATATATTATTCAATCTATATATATTTAAGTTAAAATATAGATATTGCCTTAATGTGTAACATCCTTTAAACAATTCGAATATTATGAGCAATTTGCATAAAGTCTTACAACAAAACACGTTTGCAGTAAGTATAGGAACCGTTGCAAAACTCATTATTATCATCACCATTAGTATATCACTATATTCAAACAAGTTTATATTGTTATTATGATGATAATGATGACAAATGATAATGGTTTGAGGATTATTATGGTGAAGGTCATGATGATGATTGTGAGTTATGCTGAGGGTGATTATGGGTATAGTGATGATAATGAAGAGGATGGTTATGGTGATTTTTCTGGTGATGATGACGACGTTAATAAAAAAAAATTATGATGATGACGATGTTGATGATGATAATGATGACCAAGAAATAATGATGCTGCCGACCATGGCGCTGCACAAGCCTGTAGCCAACACTAATTAATGCTAATTACAACATCTCAACAAAACAATCATTAACAGTGTTCGTATCTACCTACTGCCTCCATCTGAACTTAATTATGACTTATGACTTATAAAGCACATTATTGCGTCAACAACTTGCATGTTTTATACATATGTTCATGCATATGTTTATACATGTGGTGGAAGAATGAAGCTCCTTGTATACATACAGAGCCCTTATCCTTGTTCAGTGTGAATATTTTCACACAGATATCTCACCTTGGTAACTGTATATACAGATGGGGCAACAGAACCTCGCTTGGAGTATATTTGTTTATATATTTCTCCGTTTATATATATATATACCATTACGAGAGGATGTGATTGTTTGTCGGTCCGGAGTTGGAGGTCAGACCGTTTGGGCAAAGCCTTACTCGAATTTGCAGGGAGGATGGTCTATATTGTGAGGATTGGAAGGATTGTGAGGAGTATGTGTGTATGTATATGTATATATATATATAACTGAAAACTCACACCCCAGAAGTGACTCGAACCCATACTCCCAGATGCCACGCAACTGGTATGTACAAGACGCCTTAATCCACTTGACCATCACGACCGGACAAAATGAGGTGATAGCCGAGGCTATTTGAACCACCCCACCGCCGGCACTCGGATAGTAATCTTGGGCATAGCATTTTACCAAATCACCTCATTCTTTGGGGCACACGTGAGGAACACAAATGCGAACAAGCCTGAATGGTCCCCAGGACAATATGCAACTGAAAACTCACACCCCAGAAGTGACTCGAACCCATACTCCCAGATGCCACGCAACTGGTATGTACAAGACGCCTTAATCCACTTGACCATCACGACCGGACAAAATGAGGTGATAGCCGAGGCTATTTGAACCACCCCACCGCCGGCACTCGGATAGTAATCTTGGGCATAGCATTTTACCAAATCACCTCATTCTTTGGGGCACACGTGAGGAACACAAATGCGAACAAGCCTGAATGGAGAATGAGGTGATTTGGTAAAATGCTATGCCCAAGATTACTATCCGAGTGCCGGCGGTGGGGTGGTTCAAATAGCCTCGGCTATCACCTCATTTTGTCCGGTCGTGATGGTTCCTCTCCCTCACCTGAGTGTAGCCCCCTCACCTGAGTGTAGCCCCTCGCCTGAGTGTAACCCCTTGCCTGAGTGTAGCCCCTCACCTGAGTGTAGCCCCTCACCTGAGTGTAGCCCCCCTCACCTGAGTGTAGCCCCTCACCTGAGTGTAGCCCCTCACCTGAGTGTAGCCCCTCACCTGAGTGTAGCCCCTCACCTGAGTGTAGCCCCTCACCTGAGTGTAGCCCCTCACCTGAGTGTAGCCCCTCGCCTGAGTGTAGCCCCTCGCCTGAGTGTAGCCCCTCGCCTGAGTGTAGCCCCCTCACCTGAGTGTAGCCCCTCACCTGAGTGTAGCCCCTCTCCTTAGTGTAGCCCCTCGCCTGAGTGTAGCCCCCTCACCTGAGTGTAGCCCCTCACCTGAGTGTAGCCCCTCACCTGAGTGTATTAGCCCCTCACCTGAGTGTATTAGCCCCTCACCTGAGTGTAGCCCCCTCCCCTGAGTGTAACCCCTTGCCTGAGTGTAGCCCCTCGCCTGAGTGTAGCCCCCTCACCTGAGTGTAGCCCCTCACCTGAGTGTAGCCCCTCACCTGAGTGTATTAGCCCCTCACCTGAGTGTATTAGCCCCTCACCTGAGTGTAGCCCCCTCCCCTGAGTGTAACCCCTTGCCTGAGTGTAGCCCCTCACCTGAGTGTAGCCCCTCCCCTGAGTGTAGCCCCTCCCCTGAGTGTATCCCCGCGCACTAAACATACCTCAGTAGTCAGAAGCCGGCACTTAAAAACACAGAAACACACGAGGAAAATCCCCTGACCACCACCAGGTCCCTGACAACTAGACATGCTCAGATAATCCCGCAGCGATTAGCGATTATAACCATCAACCAACGAGGGGGGGATTTACGAGGTTAATTGCCCAATTACGAAACTATCTCCAGATCGATGATGAGGTTATTACAATAGAAAATAAGCCAAAAGAGCCAAGTTGCTTTCCGATGGAAAGCATTTATTATTTACATTGACATCCGGCTTTTTACAGAGGAGAAAATGAAGAGTAAATATAGGGCTTGCTCCTAAATTTACACCATTGGGTGTAAATTTAGGAGCCAGCTCGCTGCCTGGTTATGTAAATTTAGGAAGAACGTCGCTGCCTGGGGGTGTAATTTTAGGCTCAAGTCTCATGTAGTCGTTTAACTGTCGACAGCGGATGACAACTTAAGGGCCAATGCAGTTAACTAACGCTTTCAAAATATTATAATTATTTACGGGGGTTAGTAATAACGCCAGAGTGGCGAAAACTTAACAAACAGAAGTTTCAATTCAATATTTGTGTATTATGACTTTACAACCATTTTTCATTTCTTTATTATGCACCCCATACCCATTCCGTGGGCGGTGGTGGAAAAGGTTACAGAGGCACATAATGGGTTCAGGAACGGAACCCCATAGTTCGTTTAGCTAAGCAAGTGATAATCTTTTGAAGCTAGTTACACAATTGTTAATGTTATATATACATGTACATATATATATATACATATATATATACATACATGTACCCAAATACATATATCAATAATATTTTTATATTACGTGATTCAACAAGGTGCTCACACAGGGTCTATACAAGACAGTTTACATCTATGGTGAGTCACCTACCAACCTTATTGGATGACCCATAGACGTGCGGTTCTTTGTGCATAACAGAATGATGATAGATGGAGTAACTGGTGCGAATATCACTTTACCCCAATTCTACTAGATTTTGTTGATGTTCCGGGAATATTACTGCCATCAGGCTGCTCAAAGGCAGTCCAATATGGTAACCAATTCCCTCTTTACGAGCAAAATCTCTTCTGTCATGCATTCGGAAACCAATAAGGGAAGGAATCTACAAAACACAAGCTCAGACTCCATCATTGATAATTTCATTATATCTGTGTCTAGCTTCAGACACAAACATGTCACAGTTATGCCTTGTGCGATATTGCACAACAGTTTCAGAAAAAAACTATGACAGGGAGAGTTACAATGTCTCATAACAATATTATATTCATATATTTTATGTGTGTTCAATGAGGCTTTTTCTTTAATCTTTTATTCTTACCGCTTAATTCCATCTGACCATTCTAAGATAATCTAGACCTTTTTCTGGTAACTTCTTTCCCCAGGGGATGGTGGTCAGGGTCTAGTGTTAGTCTCCACTCTTCCTTTGTGATTTCTTATAGACTGGTGTTGACAACGGCCCTGATCGGCCGAAACGTTCATCTTTTCCATTTCTCTGTGGATTTTCCGCATAGAAATGATCAGTGTTTCGTGATCGTCAATTGCATATATATATATATATATATATATATATATATATATATATATATATATATATATATATATATATATATATATATATATATATATATATATATATATATATGAGGGTACATCTTTCCTTAATTTTTGACGCCTTTGGTTACATTTATTAAACAGTTTACAAGCATGAAAACTTCCCAATTAATTGTTGTTATTGTTATAAACAGCCTCCTGGTGCCTTTCAGGAGAATGCTATATCCATGTTCTAAATCTATCCTCGTAAGAAAGATCCCCCCACCCCACCCCACCCAATGCTGGAGATACAAATTTATTTCTGAGTTGTATGTTCTCGAGAGAATTTACGTCCATTCTGTATCACGGTGACCCAGACTGTAAAGCGTAAAAAACTAGTGAGGTCTCATTTGAATATTTTATTATAATTATATACTTAAAATCATGTATGGTGATAGGGCCTTCTTACATACATGGTGTCACTGCCGTGCTGGTCTTGGGACTCTGGTAACCATTATACCACCATCAGCGTCATTGCATTGGTAGTTAGCATCTCAGTCTTTAATAATAAATATTACATTTGTTTACAATGCACGGCACTGTATCGCGTTTCAGGCCGGAGTCGTTCTGTTTCACTGCAGTTCTGCGGAACCTGTTTATTTATGCATTATCATCATTGTATGGCGCATTTGGCATTCATGAAAGTCATTTAGCTCTCCGTACCTGATCATTGCCACTTAACTGATCCCACAACACCTGCTTACCTCCCTCACAGGTGTGAAGGAGGAAATGTAGATGTTTATCTCTCAGAATGTTTGGTAATACGTTTATTGTTTGTGACGTGTGTCTATGTATATATTAACACGATGTACTGAACGGGGTGAGAATAGCTTGAGCTACCTCATCCCTTTGTGTGTATTTTACATCAATAAACTTATTTCAATTTCAATTTCCCTCACAGGGCATCAGGATGACCCCATCCTGATGGTTGTCTCACTGAGGAAGCACAGCCGTGGTTGTCGTCGCGCCGCTCAGCTGGGTGTGGCCAGGCTCTTCTGAATAATGTCGTTGACTTCTTCGTGTCTTGCATTCGTTACCTATGACCTACGACATATGTAACCCTGGAGGCCATATTGCTCTGCCACAGATACAACTGTGTTCCATGAGACAAAGGGTTAAACAAAGGCAAAGAGCTAATCTGTCAAGGCGAGTTATAGCAATATTAGGGAAAGTGAATAAAAAATACCCAGCATGAGGGGCAGTCACCACAATAAACTAGGCTCTATTCTGGTATTGTTAATGTACATTATTTAATTAAGGGTAGATCCCCTTGTTTGATCTTTTGGCGATGATCTGGTCGTGAATCCCACCAGAGTCTCTCTTGTTACCTGGTAGAATCTTCTCTACCGACTCAATGGCAGCCACACAATAATGCTGGCAGGGCTGTCTGTGCTGCCTTATGTATGCCTATCCATCCTAGTCTGACCGGTTCTTCAAGAAGTGCCGGACCATCCGGGCTGAGGTGGATATATGGGCCTGCGGGTCGCTCCAAGCAACAGCCTGTTGAACCAAGCCCTCACAAGTCAAGCCTGGCTCAGGGCCGGGCTAGGGAAGTAGAAGAACTCCCAGAACCACATCAAGCAGGTAGCGCTGCTTGGTTTTAATAATTTTCATCTAATTGAAGGACGAGTGCCTGTTTGAATACTGATTTCAAGAACTCGTCATATTCCTTTTACAGACTGTAGGAAGTGGTTGCATGCTAAAGTTAGCTTGGATAAAGTCAGGTACCTATTGTTCTCCAATAACAAATTATTCTTCAAAAAACAAAATATTCTTTAAAAATTTGTTCATCTGTTAAAAAAAAACTTCTTTAAAGCTCTGGACTTGCATATAATACAGCTTAAGTTATTACTGTTATGCCAACCAGGCCTAACTGTAGTTTGCAACCAGTTTGCCGAAGTTGAGATCTCAGACAGGAGATTCTCTACAACTGCACCGAGATGTAGGGAAGGCCGGTGGTGTGGGGGTGGGGGGAGGAGGAAGGATTGGTCTTACACCAGTGAGAGATGATAGATGTATTGGATCCCTCTGGCAGATGCCAGAGGGATTCAATACAGTCACAATGTAAACTTATGAATCTTGAAATACTAGTGGCCCTAAGTTAGGGACGTCTTTGTCTTGCTATTTAAGAGAGATTTTCTCTCACTTTCTGGTCTGTCTTCATCTCTAAGTCACAGAATTGTCTACATTGGTGATTATTCTGCCCTACAAATGTATTCATTGGATTCTTAATTTTGCCGAATGTGGCTCTTAATTGTATATTGTTACTGAGGTTTTATTAGCCTGGCCTCGGCGGTATTTATGTTGGTGATGGAAATACATCAAGCTATTAGCTCTAATAGCTTTGAAAAGCGATGATTCTATCAACTTCCGCCTTTATTGCCGGCACTGCAAGACATGTGTTGCCAACCGGTAGCAGACTGTGCCACGTATTCATGGTGCCAGGGTCATTACTGCTACACAGGATCCTCCATTCACAAACACAATTCACGATATCTGAAGACACCACGATACTTCAAGTGTCTCCACGATACTTGAAGACTCCAAAATATTTCTTCAAGACGCCACAATACGTCAGGACACCAGCCCACTTCCTTGTTCAGTACTCAATATCTTCATTTTTGCTTATCTAAAAAAAATTGGTCACAGGGCAACATGTAAATTAATAGCCTGGATATTGTTGGACATATACTTGCATTCTACATTTGTAATTTTGAAAGGGTTGTGACTCTCTCTCTCTCTCTCTCTCTCTCTCTCTCTCTCTCTCTCTCTCTCTCTCTCTCTCTCTCTCTCTCTCTCTCTCTCTCTCTTTCTGCAACCTTTGATGAAAGAATTTTAGTCGCTCCTCTGCTATGCCATAGAGGTCATTATGAAGACCCCCTCAGGTAACATGCTATTGGGGGTCTTTCCAGCCCACATAAAAAGACCGAACCTCGGGGAATTGACACATAGTAATTTAGCCCTGTATGTTTGGGTGGCAGTGCTAATAACAGATGGTGGGGAAGGGGCAGTATTATCCTGGGATCATGCAATACCTTAAGAACAATATCGCATGTGGTTCTCAGTTAACCCTGGACGCACCATGCCATTTGTTGCTCGCTCTTATTTGCCCCGGACAGTTGCCTTGTGTTAGTGCACGCACACTCCTAATATATACTATATATATATATATATATATATATATATATATATATATATATATATATATATATATATATATATATATACATATATATATCTTTATCTGTAAAAGAGAATGTATGTTTGTTCGAGGCTGGATGCCAGACGCGTCGAGCTTGCCTCCCCAGACTTTCCTGGATGGCTCATCGGGGTATGGGAGTGTCATAGGCTAATCACGGTCGGCGTTAGTGCCATACTTTACGAAATATTTCAATGTATAGCCGCCTTCCATGTAACTTTTATAAAGTTAAATCTGAAATAAAGGTTGTGTTCCCATAGACCTATTTAGGGAAGAATAGGGGCGCGAAAAAAAGCGGAGTCTTTCTATTCCTAGCTGAGCAGTATAAATCACATAAAACAGCTGACACCCTCAACATATTTCTTAAAGCCAGCCGAGAGTTTAGAGAGCTAAAGGAACAGGTGTATAACCAGCACTGGGAACAGTTTCTGCAAGGCATCAATCATGCAACATCCTCATCCCACATGTGGAATAAAATTAAGAAGATTTCTCGTCCTAGCAGTCGTCAACTTGATCACCATTCACCTGTAGACTATGCCGACATGCTGCTTCAGCAATATGCAAGCACTGCTAGTATAAGCACCCTGCCCCTAGATGTGCAAAACTATCTGGCTAGTACTAAAATAAATCGTAACTTCAATATTGAAATTGCCTGTAGTGAAATAGGGCCTGATGATAACTATGGCATAACCCCCTTTGAAATTAAAAATGCACTCAAGAAAGGTAAGGCTACCTCTCCTGGAGAGGATGGCATCACATACAACACCATGAGAGTACTTGCTGAGCTGCCAAATAGCCCTTTGCTAGAATTGTTTAATCAAAGTCTAAGGCCGGGTGTTTTACCTGACCGCTGGACACAGGGACTCATAATACCCATACCCAAGCCTAATTCACAAAAATTTAGACCCATTTCTCTGACGTCGTGCATTTGTAAAGTTCTTGAGAGAATTATTCTCGACAGACTAATGTTTCAAATCAAGCCCCACCTTGCCCCTAACCTGTATGGTTTCCTTCCTGGAAGAAGCACACAAACTTGCTTTGCTGAGTATTTTATCAGAGGGGGACCAAACTCTCAGGCGGCATTTATTGATCTCAAAACTGCTTTTGATACAGCAAACAGAGAAATAATCCTAGAACAGCTAGCCTCTTTTGGAGTTAGGGGAAGACTGTTTGTTGACATGGCTTAGGGGGTACCTGAGTAACAGAACCGCCTCAGTCCTTTTCAAGGGGGTCAAAAGTAAACTCTGTGCACCCTTTGAGTTGGGTACACCCCAGGGTGGAGTGCTAAGTCCCACACTGTTCAATGTTCTGATGCACAAATTAACAATTGATATTCCCACACTACCTGACGAAGCCGTCATTTGTTATGCCGATGATATATGCATTGTTGCAAATTCCCAAACTAGACTGCAAGCTCTACTTGATTCATTCGCTGCTAAAAGCATTGAATGTGGTCTTGTTATCTCTATAACTAAATCCAGAGTTCTCCATCCCAAAGAGAAAACTCATGTCCCTATAGCTTTCAAGGTCAACAACCAGAACATTGAAACGTGTGGGCAGCACAAATACCTTGGAGTTGGTATTAACAGTGACATTGTAAATGATCTACACCGTAGGTTAAAAGAAAGACTAAAACCATTGAGAACACTTACTGGTAAGAATATTGGTATCAATATTAAATATGCTAGACTATTCTATATGATGTTCGTTAGATCTCTCGTTGATTATAATGCTCTGCACTTAATTAATTTCCCCTCCTCTGTGTTGGACAAACTTGAAGTAGTACAGAATGAGGCCATGAGGATAATTCTTGGTGCCCCAAGATGCACAAGAATCATCAACATGAGGGAAGAACTGAAGCTTCCAACCATACTAGAGAGAATAATGCAAGTCAACACTACCTTTTGCCTTAAAGTCATGAGAGACCCTGCATCTCCTGCATTGCTCAGAGACAAATTATTTAGTGCTGTTAACACCCTTTTGACTGGTGCCGACATACCAACTCACTTCTTTTATGATAATTGGCTGAGCAACAATGCTTACAATCTCATTAAACTTAACATTCCTTTTAAGTGCAATCTACCTGTCTCTGATATTCCTCTTTATCTGTACCCCACCATTCAAGTATCATACACACCTGTCACCAAGAAAGATAATGAGAATCTTGATCTTCTCAAAGCTGTCACTCTTGAAACAATTGCCTCCTCCATCGAGAGTTTAAGATTTCACGAGCACTGTGTCTACACCGACGGCTCAGTCCAATCCTCTACTGGACGGACTGCAGCGGCATGTAGGTTTTATAGAAATAATATTTGCACAAAGACTGTCAGTGTCAGGTTAAACAACTGGCTGACCTCCACACAAGCAGAACTAGCAGCATTACACTTAGCTACCAGTACATTAAAAAACATTGAAGGAGGAATAATATTCTGTGATTCAAAGTCTGCTCTTCAAGCAATCGAAAACTTCTCTTGGAAGATCGACAGCAAGAACCTCATACTCCCAATTATAAATGACCTAATTGATGCACAGAGTAAAGGGTCTCGAATCTCCTTTGTATGGATACCTTCACACATAAATATAACCCATCATAATGAGACAGACATTGCAGCCAAATTAGCGTGTAACAAGTCTGAAGTTGAATTAGATCTAGGTATCCCCATCTCTGCTGTCAAAACTGTATTGGTCCAAACATTCAGATCTGATAGGAAAGGACTTACTAACTCCCAACGACCTGAAAGTACTAGTATAAAAAGCTATGATTTGTTCAGATCTGAAACCTACATCTATGGATAGCACAAAACGTCCACTAGACTGTGCGACACAGTGGTTGCAAGGATCAGGTTGGGTTACCGTTACCTGTGGCAGGTGGCTGCAGGTGACGGGTCTCCCAATCCTGAGCACTCCAGTTACAAACTCTGTGAGCAGGAACTACGGCACGATCTCCCGCACTACATCACTGAATGCCCAGTTATTAGACCTTTCAGACCAGTTGGCATGAGGTACCTGGAGCTTTGCAATTACTTAATTCATTCTCGTATTCTTGAAGATATCCTCACAGTATACCCAAAATTTGCCAGTGCAAGCTATTAAACACATGGCTCTGTATGACTAACCATCCTGCGAGATGGGGACTTGTATTACCACTGCTACCTTATTCAATCTTGTGTTGATGATATCCTCAAAAATGCTTCTGGAGTCTGCCAGTGCAGACTGCCCATCACATGCCTCTGTATGACTAACCATCCTGTGTGATGGGGATTTTTTTTTTAGCATCACCTAGTTAGCTTTTTGACACACTGTACTCTACTTCATATAGTCTAGGGTAGCTGCACTAATGCAGATGTACCTCATGTATTAATACAAAAAAAAAAAGAGTTGGATGCTTATGATGCTTTGTACCTCCTCACAAGGTGCCTGGCTTTACCCAGGCTTACCTATTTCCTAAGGTGTGCTCCCTCATTCGACAGTCCAAAATTAACAGAATATGACGCATTCCTAAAATCAATAACCATGAAAGTGTTACATCTCTCCCTGCAAGATGACCAGTGGGACCAAGCAACGCTCCCAGTAAGACTCGGGGGTATAGGTATTCGCAAGGCGACACAGTTAGCTTTGCCGGCATTCTTATCCTCGACCAGTGCTACAGGTGAATCAGTGAATAAAATATTACCAGAATACCTAAGAGACTCCACTGGGATTCTTGATACCAAATTCGAGGACGGAGCCGGCCAGTGGAACAATCTTGCCAACCCTCACTATGGGGGTGGGGGGGGCCGCTATGGGGCCTGACAGCTAAGTGGACAGCGCTTCGGATTCGTAGTCCTGAGATTCCAGGTTCGATACCCGGAGGAGGCAGAAACAAATGAGCAGATTTTTTTTCACCCTGATGCACTTGTTCACCTAGCAGTAAATAGATACCTGGGAGTTAGACAGCTGCTACGGGCTGCTTCCTAGGGGTGTGTAACAAAAAGGAAGCCTGGTAGAGGACCGGGCCGCGGGGACGCTAAGCCCCGAAATCCTTTCAAGATAACCTCACCCCTCGACCAATTTTTCCAAACAACTGCAAACAGGCCAAATGGGATAGCCCCATAGTGGAGAACATCGCCACAGCATTGCTGGAGGCAGCTTCTGGGAAGGACAAAGCGCGTCTCCTAGCTGTGCAAGCTCCCCATGCCGGGGACTTCCTGTTGGCAGTCCCTAATTTCTCCTTGGGCACCCGCCTGGACCATCGGCCCCTAAGTATTGGTGTTGCCCTGCGCCTTGGCGCCCCTATCTCCACCGTACACGGGTGTGTTTGCGGCCATGCACGGGAAGACCAATACGGCAGCCATGGTCTCATCTGTCTTAAGACACAGGGAAAGATTGCCAGACATGAAGCAGTCAATGACATCATCAAGATAAGTTTGGCTACAGCTGGTTGTCCAGCACAAAGGGAACCTCAGTTGTGCAGACTTGACAACAGCCAAAAACACCCAGATGGAGTCACTCTGCAGCCGTGGAGGGAAGGTAAACAGGTCGTATGGGATTACACGTGTGCATCTACATTGGCTGATACCTATCTATCTTATAGGACAGCTGAGGGGGGGTTTTCAGGGAGACCCAGAAAACTAACAAGTACAGGAACCTAGAACGTTGTTACAGGTTCGTGCCAATAGGTTCTGAGACCTTGGGCGCCTGGGGTAAATGTGCACTAAAGTTCCTAAAGGAGGTGGGTGAGGAACTCATTGGGAAAACTAAAGACTCAAGAGTGGCCAGTTTCCAGTTCCAGTGTCGCAGTTCAGAGGGGAAATGCGTGCTGTACCTTGGGCACGCACACAATCTCCGAGGAGGTGCATGAGGTCTTCGAATAGTGATTGTTACATGTGTGTGTGTGTGTGTGTGTGTGTGTGTGTGTGTATTTTCTGTAAACTGTAGCAATGTAATATAATAAAATAAAATTTAAGGAAAAAATAGAGGTGGTAAAAGAGGAAAATATTAAAGTCTTCAGTAAGAATCCACTAGGTCTTCTCTGAATACTCTTTATTTTCTTCTTCGAGGCTATGGGTCCATACAATATATATATATACATATATATATATATATATATATATATATATATATATATATATATATATATATATATATATATATATATATATGTCGTACCTAGTAGCCAGAACTCACTTCTCAGCCTACTATGCAAGGCCCGATTTGCCTAATAAGCCAAGTTTTCATGAATTAATGTTTTTTCGTCTACCTAACCTACCTAACCTAACCTAACCTAGCTTTTTTTGGCTACCTAACCTAACCTTACCTATATATATAGGCTAGGTTAGGTTAGGTAGGGTTGGTTAGGTTCGGTCATATATCTACGTTAATTTTAACTCCAATAAAAAAAATTGACCTCATACATAGTGAAAAGGGTAGCTTTATCATTTCATAAGAAAAAAATTATAGTAAATATATTAATTCAGGAAAACTTGGCTTATTAGGCAAATCGGGCCTTGAATAGTAGGCTGAGAAGTGAGTTCTGGCTACTAGGTACGACATATATATATATATATATATATATATATATATATATATATATATATATATATATATATATATATATATATATGTCGTACCTAGTAGCCAGAACGCACTTATCGGCCTACTATGCAAAGCCCGATTTGCCTAATAAGCCAAGTTTTCCTGAATTAATATATTTTCTCCAATTTTTTTCTTACGAAATGATAAATCTACCCATTTCATTATGTATGAGGTCAATTTTTTTTTATTGGAGTTTAAATTAACGTAGATATATGACCAAACCTAACCAACCCTACCTAACCTAACCTAACCTATCTTTATAGGTTAGGTTAGGTTAGGTAGCCGAAAAAGTTAGGTTAGGTTAGGTTAGGTAGGTTAGGTAGTCGAAAAACAATTAATTCATGAAAACTTGGCTTATTAGGCAAATTGGGCCTTGCATTGTAGGCTGAGAAGTGAGTTCTGGCTACTAGGTACGACATATATATATATATATATATATATATATATATATATATATATATATATATATATATATATATATATATGCAATTGACGATCACAAAACACTGATCATTTTATGCGGAAAATCCACAGAGAAATATGAAATGAGGTGAACGTTTCGGCTTGTTAAAGCCTTTGTCAACACCAGACTGACACCGTCAGTCTGGTGTTGACAAAGGCTTTAACAAGCCGAAACGTTCACCTCATTTCATATTTCTCTGTGGATTTTCCGCATATATATATATATATATATATATATATATATATATATATATATATATATATATATATATATATATGTCGTACCTAGTAGCCAGAACGCACTTCTCAGCCTACTACGCAAGGCCCGATTTGCCTAATAAGCCAAGTTTTCATGAATTAATTGTTTTTCGACTACCTAACCTACCTAACCTAGCCTAACCTAACTTTTTCGGCTACCTAACCTAACCTAACCTATAAAGATAGGTTAGGTTAGGTAGGGTTGGTTAGGTTCGGTCATATATCTACATTAATTTTAACTCCAATAAAAAAAAAAAATTTACCTCATACATAATTTAATGGGTAGCTTTATCATTTCATAAGAAAAAAATTAGAGAAAATATATTAATTCAGGAAAACTTGGCTTATTAGGCAAATCGGGCCTTGCATAGTAGGCTGAGAAGTGCGTTCTGGCTATTAGGTACGACCTATATATATATATATATATATATATATATATATATATATATATATATATATATATATATATATATATATATATATATATATATATACACTTCATTACACATGGAAGGTACGAGGTAGGTTAGTTGTCACTTGTTGTCGAGAGTTCTTCCAGCCGCTCAAATGGCTGGCAAGAACCATGGATGCAGTGTGCGTTTCCTATGTCCAACTATAACCTGTTGCAATCGGAGAGTTCAATCACAAAGGCTTCAAATAATAAATACGATACTAATTAATAACAAAAACATGGATAGTGAGCCTCGTGGATTTGTGGAACACTTACAATTATGTAGAGTGCCCCTTATTATGCAAAGTAACTCACCGAGTCCAGACTTTCCTCCTAATAATCAACATACCACATTACATTTGCCTGGCCGGTTATCGCAGTATCACTGGAGCAAAAGTATGTTGAATCATACCTGGAGTGTGTATCTGTTGGTTACCACACTAGACGCTCGTCCTCTCTTTCCTTCCCACACCCCTCACACACACAACACATACACACACACACACACACATATATATATATATGTATGAGACATGATCACTACATACAAGGTACTCACATACATATCGAGAAAGGGAACGGAACTAGATGGAATGTATTGAGGGAATGTGTTAAAGGAAGACAGTGATGTAAAAGTGTATATGGCAAAACTCTTATAGGTGGAAAGTAACTTCACTAGCTATTCAACTTCAAAGTGCAGAGGACCAGGAGCTGGTGTTCCCTCATAGATACAACAAAAGAGTGTTCATCGATATTGACTTACAGGGCGAGCTTCAGCTTCCGGGCCACTCCTTCCAGCTCCGATCGCTTATTGCAATGGGTCCCGTTGTGGGTATGTGTGAGTGTGGGTGTGGGTGTGGGTGTGGGTGTGTGTGTGGGTGTGAGTGTGGGTGTGTGTGTGGGTGTGTGTGTGGGTGTGTGTGTGGGTGTGGGTGTGTGTGTGTGTGTGGGTGTGGGTGTGGGTGTGTATGTGGGTGTGGGTGTGGGTGTGGGTGTGGGTGTGTATGTGGGTGTGGGTGTGGGTGTCCTTTCTGCCTCTCATCATACTGCTGTGTAAGTGTTTCTTGCTTGTTTGTAATGCTGGTATGTTTGCGATTAGGTCTCTTTCGATATTGAACCTATTTGCATGTCTTTTTCTCTCTGGCTCTCTCACAATTTCTGTTCAACCAATCCTGTTTTCTGGTCCTGCATCTCTGTTTTGGTATGAATGTTTGTATACTTTCATCGTATATTTCGCAAAATTTACTTCCTTGCCTTTAATTGGACAACAAGTCTGTCCAATTAAGCTCATTTAGGATTTTCTAAGTTCCCCATAGTGTCCTGTCTTGAAATCGAGTTTATCAGCTGTTTCAATGCCCCCATTCTCTTCTATATTATATCACAAAGTATATTTAATTATGAACAGAACGTAATCACTCTTTCCCAAGGGAGGAAGGTACTGGATGTCAAATATCTCCACTTCTTTCCTGGTGAATATTAGAACCTGTACTGACGGAACATCCCCTTCCCTCATTCTTGTGGCCTGCTTGACGTGTTGATATATGAATGTCTCCAGAATAAGGTTTACAAATCTGCCTGTTCAGATGTCCTCCATTCTTGCTTCGTAGGCCTCCCAGTCTATTGCTTTAAAGTTGAAGTCCCCCAGTACCAACAATCGTGACTTATCTCTATCTGCCCTTACTACAATCTCTCTCATGACCATTATGAGGCCCTCTCGTTTTTCTTCCAGTTCCTCCTTTGTCCATGTGTTGCTTGCTGGTGGGCTGTAGGAATTTATGATTATCAGTTTATCATCCTGATTCCTGACCTGCAATGCCATTAGAATGGATATAAATTCACTAGAACGCGTCCAGTGTAGGATGGACACGTGGTGTCCCTTAAACTTCTCGAGGGTTTACGATTATTAACTCTCTTACCTTCAGGTGTTCTTTCACCAGCACAGCCACTCCTCCCCACTTCCTAGTTATCCTGTCATGTCTCCAAACTGAGTAGCCCCTTGGGAATACGACCTTATTTAAAAGGTTTTCTTCAAGTTTCGTCTCTGTAAGTGCAGCAATATCTGGGACACTATGCTGAATTATATCTCAGTTCCAGTATTTTTTATCTCACTCCATCTAGGGGTCTTAGTTGGGGACCTTACAGCTGAGTGGACAGCGCTTCGGATTTGTAGTCCTGAGGTTCCGAGTTCGATCCTAGGTGGAGGCGGAAACAAATAAGCAGAGTTTCTTTCACCCTGATGCCCTTGTTACCAAGCAGTACATAGGTGCCTGGGAGTTAGACAGCTCCTCCGGGCTGCTTCCTGGGGGGGTGTAACTAGAAGGAGGCCTGGACGGGGACCGGGCCGCGGGACGCTAATCCTTGAAATCATCTCAAAATAACCTCAAGAAGATAGATATATGTTGGTATATACAAGTTTCAGGAACATGATCTCTTTCCCTTTGTCCTTTACTCCCCCTTCTTCTCAAGATTTTGTTGCTTTGTTTTTATGTACCATTTCACTAACTTTCCAGCCCCCTGACACTTTATAGAAAATAGTCTTTTGTGTGTGTGTGTGTGTGTGTGAGTGTATTTACTATTTGTGTCTGCAGAATCGAGCAATTAAGCTCTTGGACTCCGCCTTTCTAACCAATCTATTTTTTCTCTGTTATGTCTACTACATATATTTCTCTCTAACACACGCACACACACACATATATATCCCCAGGAAGCAGTCCGTAGCAGATGTCTAACTCCCAGGTACCTCTTTACTGCTAGGTGAACTGGGGCATCAGGGTGACAGAAACTCTGCTAATTTGTTTCCGCCTCCTCTGGGAAACGGACACGGGCCATTCGGACTACGATACCCGAGCGCTGTCCACTCAACCGCGAGGCCCCGCGAGGTTTCGTGTGTATTCACACAGTTGTGTTCACCTAGTTGAGCTTGCGGGGGATGAGCTCAGCTCTTTGGCCCGCCTCTCTACCGTCAATCAACTGTTTCTACTACTACTATTTTTTTTTCTCACCACACACACACACACACACACACACACACACGCACAAGGGGACACAGGTGGAAACTTAGTGCCCAAATGAGCCACAGAGATATTAGAAAGAACTTTTTTAGTGTCAGAGTGGTTGACAAATGGAATGCATTAGGAAGTGATGAGGTGGAGGCTGACTCCATACACAGCTTCAAGTGTAGATATGATAGAGCCCAGTAGGCTCAGGAACCTGTACATTAGTTGACAGTTGAGAGGTGGGACCAAAGAGCCAGACCTCAACCCCCGCAAGCAAAAATAGGTGAGTACAAATAGGTGAGTACACACACACACACACACGGAGGATTAAAAACAGAGGATGAGGAGGATTAAAACAGAGGATGATAGTAGGAGGCTACAAGATGACCTAGACAGACTGAATGAATGGTCCAACAAATGGCTACTAAAGTTCAACCCGAGTAAATACAAGGTCATGAAACTAGGCAGTGGAAACAGGAGGCCAGACACAAGATACCGAATGGGAAATGAAGTACTTCATGAAACGCACAGAGAGAAAGATCTAGGAGTTGATATCACACCAAACCTGTCTCCTTAAGCCCACATAAAAAGAATTTCATCTGCGGCATACGCGAGGCTGGCTGACATCAGCCCGCATCAAAAAGGATATCATCAGCAGCATAAGCAAGGTTGGCCAGCACAAGAACTGCCTTTACAAGCTTGTGTAAAGATCCTTCAGAACCTTGTATATCACTTACGTCAAGCCAATCCTGGCATATGTAGCCCAATCCCAGCGTGGAGTCTTTATCTAGTCAAGCACAAGACGAAGTTAGAGAAGGTGCAGAGGATGAGTCACAATAACGTGGGAGAATATGATGACCAAACCAAGGGGAGTAGAAATAGCCTAAGCTACTCTATCCCTTTGAGATGTATTTCTTTCTTATCTCAATAAACATACTTGAACTTGAACTTGAACTTGACCAAACCAATCATCAGAAAGTGAAGAAACGAAAAGTTTTCGGTTCGTTCTGGACCATTATCAAGTTGTGAAACCCTAGAGAAGGTTCAAGGGTATGCCTCCGGTCTTGTGCCAGAACTGAGAGCTATGAGGTAAGCGAAATGGCTGCAAGAATTAAATCTCACGTCGTTGGAAAACAGAATAGTTATGGGAGACATGATTACAACATACAAAATTCTCAGGGGATTTGATAAATAAATAAAGTCAGATAATATAGCACTAGTGATACTCGTACAAAGGAATACATCTGAAACTTAGCTCCCAAATGATCTAAAGATACGTTAGAAATAATTTTTCAGTGTTAGAATAGTTAACAAATGGATTGCATTGAGAAGTGATGTGGTTGAAGTATATTTAATATACAGTTCCAAGTTTCAATTGGAAATCTGATGAAGCCCACTAGGCTCCGGAACTTGTACATCAGTTGATTGGATGTTGAGAGGCGGATTGGATGACTCTCCTGAAGAGACTTCGCAAGGCTAAGAAGGAATGCCCTGCTCTTGAAAAACCTGCTGTTGTAAAGACTCATTTACGTGACATGATCATTGTGCCCGAGATGGTGGGATCTATGGTTGGTGTATACAACGGCAAAACCTTCAAGTTGAAATTAAGCCCGAGATGATCAGTCATTACTTAGCCGAGTTCTCCATCACTTACAAGCCAGTCAAGCATGGTAGGCCTGGTATTGGTGCCACCCACAGCTCCAGGTTCATCCCTTTCAAGTGTTGAGAGGCGGAGCCAAAGAACCGGAGCTCAATCCCAGCAAGCATAATTAGGCGAGTAAGCACACACATACACACCTACCCAATGGTCAGCATTGTGTCTATAGTATTCATTCCTGGCGTCAGTCTCTCCATTAGTAATTTCCCTAAGTGCTGGCACCACCATTTATGTACCTCCGTCATCAGCTGCTGACGCTGACCTGCGCCCTCCAACCCCATCTCCCCCACTAACACCACTGGCTTTGCCCCCTCTTTACTGACACAGTATAAGGCTGGCAAGCTCCCCTTAACTTCCCACTAACACGCATCTGGGACTGGCTTGGAGCTTTTCTCGTGACTCGCCCCCGTATAATGCCCTCTCCGTGCCCACCTCCATGATGCCCCTAAGAGCGTCTGCTAATTCCCTTCCTCTTTCACTATCTCTATCCCCCCCCCCTCCTTCAATCACTCGCCACAGTCTTTCTCCCCCTCTTTCCTTACTCCAATCTCCAATTTTATTCTTTCCCCCTTGTGATTTTCTCTGGCCTTGACCTTGTCATTCAGGGAACCATATCTCATTTTCCAAACGCCCCTTTGTGCTCCCTGGCACTTCAGTCCTTTATTGTTGTCTCTCTCTCTCTCTCTCTCTCTCTCTCTCTCTCTCTCTCTCTCTCTCTCTCTCTCTCTCTCCCTCTCTCCCTCTCTCCCTCTCTCTCTCTCTCTCTCTCTCTCTCTCTCTCTCTCTCTCTCTCTCTCTTTCGTATTTGCATTTACATTATCTTTCGTCCAGCTACACACACACACTCTCCAAGGGCGCTGGTAGCTGAGTGGACAGCACGCTGGATAAGTAGTCCTGTGGTCCCGAGTTCGATTCCCGGCGCCGGTGGAAACAGATGGGCAGAGTTTCTTTTACCCTGATGCACCTGTTACCTAGCAATAAATAGGTACCTGGGAGTTAGACAGCTGTTACGGGCTGCTTCCTGGGTGTGTGTGCGTGTGTGTGTACTCACCTATTTGTGCTTGCGGGGGTTGAAGTTTGTCTCTTTGGTCCCGCCTCTCAACTGTCAATCAACTGGTGTACAGATTCCCGAGCCTACTGGGCTCTATCATATCTACATTTGAAACTGTGTATAGAGTCAGCCTCCACCACATCACTTCCTAGTGCATTCCATTTACTAACTACTCTGACACTGAAAAAAAAAATTCTAACGTCTCTTTGGCTCATTTGGGTACTAGGATTCCACCTGTGTCCCCTTGTTTGTGTTCCACCCTTGCTGAAGAGTTTGTCTTTGTCCACCCTGTCAATTCCCCTGAGAATTTTGTAGGTGGTTATCATGTCTCCCCTTACTCTTCTGTTTTCCAGGGACGTGAGGTTCAGCTCCTTCAGCCTTTCCTCGTTGCTCATACCTCTCAGTTCCGGGACAAGTCTTGTGGCATACCGCTGAATCTTATCCAACTTTGTCTTGTGTTTAACTAGATATGGGCTCCAGGCAAGAGCTGCATATTCCAGGATTGGTCTGACATAAGTGGTATACAGGGTCCTGAACGATTCCTTACACAAGTTTTTAAAGGTAGTTCTATGTTGGCCAACCTAGCATATGCCGCTGATGATATCCTTTTGATGTGGGGCTTCTGGGGACAGATTCGGTGTGATATCAACCCCCCAGATCTTTCTATTTGACTCTTGCAGGATTTCACCTCCCAGATGGTACCTTGTGTTCAGTCTTCTCCTCCCTTCGCCTAATTTCATTACTTTACAATTTCCTGAGTTGAACTTTAGCAGCCATTTTCTAGACCATTCCTCCAGTTTGTCCAGGTCATCCTGTAGTCTCTGTCCATCTTCATCTGTCTTGATTCTTCTCATAATTTTTGCATCATCAGCAAACATTGAGAGGAATGAGTCTATACCCTCTGAAAGATCATTTACATATATTAGAAACAGAATGGGTCCAAGTACAGAGCCCTGTGGGACTCCGCTGGTGTCATCTCGCAACTCTGATGTCTCTCCCCTCACAATTACTCGATGTTTCCTGTTGCTTAGATACTCCCTTATCCACTGGAGCCCCTTCCCTTTTACTCCTGCCTGTTGCTCCAACTTTTGTAACAGCCTTTTATGGGGTACTGTGTCAAAGTCTTTCTGACAGTCCAAGAAAATGCAGTCAGCCCACCCTTCTCTTTCTTGCCTAATTTTTGTTGCTTGGTCATAGAATTCTATTAAACCTGTGTGGCACGATTTACCATCCCTGAACCAATGTTGGTGGTGTGTCACAAAACTATTTCCCTCCAGATCCTCTACGAGCCTTTTCCTCACGATCTTCTCTATCACCTTGCATGGTATACAAATTAGGGAAACTGGCCTGTAGTTCAGTGCCTCTTGCTTGTCACCCTTTTTGTATATTGGGACTACATTAGCTGTCTTCCAACTTTCCGGTAGGTCTGAAAGGAGTGGCTAGTACCAGAACTAATAGGCATGAGTTACGAGGAAAGGCTGCGTAAAATGCACCTCACGACACTGGAAGACAGAAGAGTAAGAGGAGACATGATCACTACCTACAAAACTCTCAGAGGAATTGACAGGGGTAGATAGGGATAAACAGTTTAGCACGGGTGGCATGCGAAAAAGGGGACACAGGTGGAGACTGAGTACCCAAATGAGCCACAGGGACGTTAGAAATAACTTTCTCAGTGTCAGCGTAGTTAACAGGTGGAATGCATTAGGCAGTGATGTGGTGGAGGCTGACTCCATACACAGTTTCAAATGAAGATATGATAGTGCCCAGTAGGCTGAGGAATCTGTACACCAGTTGATTGACAGCTGAGAGGCAGGACCAAAGAGCCAGAGTTCATCCCCCGCAAGCACAACTAGGTGAGTACACATACACACTGTCCTCCAATGCCAGGCGCTTCTACCTATCTCAGCGGCCTCCTGGGAACCGCCTCGAAGGAATTGTTGATGGCAAGAAATACAATATCACATTTACTTGTGTTGTCAACGGCCTCCGATATGCTGGAACATATGGACAGTAAATTGGTAAGCCTGGAGCGCCCTCTTGTATACCCGTACTGGGAGTCGTTCCTAGGTAGTTTTCTTGGCGATTTCTGGTAGAAGCTGTAATCATTGCTTCCAGGAGTCTAATTAGTAGTTTTGTTTTCCTGGTATTTACATCTTTGTCGTATAGGAAAGGTTAGTGTGGGGGAGGGGTAGTGTGGGGAGGGGTAGTGTGGGGAGGGTTAGTGTGGGAAAGGGTAGTGTGGGGAGGGGTAGTGTGGGGGAGGGGTAGTGTGGGGGAGGGGTAGTGTGGGGAGGGGTAGTGTGGGGAGGGGTAGAGTGGGGAGGGGTAGTGTGGGGAGGGGTAGTGTGGGGAGGGGTAGTGTGGGGAGGGGTAGTGTGGGAAGGGGTAGTATGGGGAGGGGTAGTGTGGGGAGGGGTAGTGTGGGGAGGGGTAGTGTGGGGGAGGGGTAGTGTGGGGAGGGGTAGTGTGGGGAGGGGTAGTGTGGGGAGGGGTAGTGTGGGGGAGGGGTAGTGTGGGGGAGGGGTAGTGTGGGGGAGGGGTAGTGTGGGGAGGGGTAGTGTGGGGAGGGTTAGTGTGGGAAAGGGTAGTGTGGGGAGGGGTAGTGTGGGGGAGGGGTAGTGTGGGGGAGGGGTAGTGTGGGGGAGGGGTAGTGTGGGGAGGGGTAGTGTGGGGGAAGGGTAGTGTGGGGAGGGGTAGTGTGGGGAGGGGTAGTGTGGGGAGGGGTAGTGTGGGGAGGGGTAGTGTGGGGAAGGGTAGTGTGGGGAGGGGTAGTGTGGGGAGGGGTAGTGTGGGGAGGGGTAGTGTGGGGAGGGGTAGTGTGGGGAAGGGTAGTGTGGGGAGGGGTAGTGTGGGGAGGGGTAGTGTGGGGTAGTGTGGGGAAGGGTAGTGTGGGGAGGGGTAGTGTGGGGAGAGGTAGTGTGGGGAGGGGTAGTGCGGGGAGGGGTAGTGTGGGGAGGGGTAGTGTGGGGTAGTGTGGGGAGGGGTAGTATGGGGAAGGGTAGTGTGGGTAGGGGTAGTGTGGGTAAGGGTAGTGTGGGTAAGGGTAGTGTGGGGAGGGGTAGTGTGGGTAAGGGTAGTGTGGGTAAGGGTAGTGTGGGGAGGGGTAGTGTGGGGAGGGGTAGTGTGGGGAGGGGTAGTGTGGGGAGGGGTAGTGTGGGTAAAGGTAGTGTGGGGAGGGGTAGTGTGGGGAGGGGTAGTGTGGGGAGGGGTTGTGTGGGGGAAGGGTAGTGTGGGGAGGGGTAGTGTGGGTAAAGGTAGTGTGGGTAGGGGTAGTGTGGGGAAGGGTAGTGTGGGGAGGGGTAGTGTGGGTAAGGGTAGTGTGGGGAGGGGTAGTGTGGGTAAAGGTAGTGTGGGTAAGGGTAGTGTGGGTAAGGGTAGTGTGGGTAAGGGTAGTGTGGGGAGGGGTAGTGTGGGTAAGGGTAGTGTGGGGAGGGGTTGTGTCAGAGGTTAGGCCGTGTCTGGGCCAGGTCTAACCTCGTATAACATGCTCCCTGATGATATTAATCACCTGAGTATACATTTAGTTCCTGGCTAATGCTCCGATAACGACGCTCCCAAATTCGGAAATCAGCTGCATGTGTCCAGAACACGAATATTAATATTCTGCTCTTCTCAATTTCCAGTTTACCAATACAAGTTCATAACGCAAGCCTGACCTTGTGAAGGTCACGCTACCAAGATGACCTTGAATTATGCCGAGAAAAATGACTCAGATGCCGCTGGGAGGGAGAGGGGGGGGGGGTGGAGGGGGGGGGTGGAGGGGTGGGGGTGGAGGGGGGGGTTGGAGGGGGTGGTGGAGGGGGGTGGGGGGGTTGTGGGAGGAGAGAAGGGGGGAATAATCAAAGAGGATTGAGTATCGTGCTACTGGTGCTCCTGCCCACCACGGTGGTGCTCCTGGTCCTTCCGAAGGTCACTACAGTACCAGTATATAGGAAGTTTGTGGCGAGAAGATCACACTGTCATCTACAACCCCTGATCCCTTGTTGATGTTTTAGGTTCAGCTGCTGGGAACAAACGTGGACATATTGCAAGTCACCAGTATTAGACCCGTTGCAAGAGTCACCAGTATTAGACCCGTTGCAAGAGTCACCGGTATTAGACCCGTTGCAAGAGTCACCGGTATTAGACCCGTTACAAGAGTCACCGATCCTGCACATGTTGCAATAGACGTGCCGGTGTTCCCTCTGTGGAGTAAGTGCGTAGCCTGCTTCTGCTTCCCCCTCGGCCTGATAGCCCTGTGCTTCAGTTACGAGGATCGTTGCTTTGCTTGTGACTACGTCTCGCCCCAATAAGGCTGAAATGACCGTCCAGTACAGTACAACTGGACGGGTTTCCCCGAAAGATGCTTGAAACAAAAGCTCTTGTTGGACCGTCGGGATGATAAAAAACAATGATATTACGGCAGCTGCAGTAATAATTGTTACTATACTCAAATGTAACCTAAAATGTTCTATTGCACTAAACCTTTTGTGGTGCACAAATTGTTGACGTTTTGAAGTGTTTTCGTTAATAATGTCTTGGGCATGAGTTCAACAATGCTAAGCACTCAGACTGAACAAATCCACAAGGGCCGTGACGATGATTCGAACCTGGGTCCGAGAGCATCCCAGATGCTGCCTTAATCGACTGAGCTTCTCAGACACAGACAAGGATGGCTTTTATGGCTGGAATGGGATATGAAACTAATAAACAGAAGTCGGGTTAAGCGAAATGGTTGAACAAAATCAATATTACAGAGGACAGGCAAACAAAGATCGCAGATCTTCGAAGATCTACAGGAGCATGGCTTCCCTGACTCTCCTGAGAGAGAGAGAGAGAGAGAGAGAGAGAGAGAGAGAGAGAGAGAGAGAGAGAGAGAGAGAGAGAGAGAGAGAGAGAGAGAGAGAGAGAGAGAGAGAGAGAGAGAGAGAGAATAAGTGAGAGTGAGAGAGTGAGAGAGTGAGAGAGAGAGAGAGAGAGAGAGAGAGAGAGAGAGAGAGAGAGAGAGAGAGAGAGAGAGAGAGAGAGAGAGAGAGAGAGAGAGAGAGAGAGAGAGAGAGAGAAAGAGAGAGAGAGAGAGAGAGGGGAGGGGGGAGGAGGGAGAGCACAATTTTTCGGGTTCCGAGGTAACAATTTCCTTTATCACAACTTTCCTAACCGGTCAAGCCAAGGGTTTGTATACTATGTTCATGATTCACATTAGCGATTACAAACGCATCCATCACCAGGGTTATACTTGAGGGAGGCCCGTAGCCAGGATGGCGTGACCCGTGTCAATTAAAGGTTTTGCCAGTTTTCAATCACTAGAAAAAGATGACCATCAACTCTTTTTTTTTTTTTTTTTTTTTAGGGCAGTATTGAAGAGGATCCCTCCCTGAAGCGAGAGGCGAGAGAGGCTGCAGTACCATTAGGGCGCTGGAAAGGGAAGCTTGCAGCGAGATTCCTGACAATAAAGCAACGCCCGGGATAGCAACCTCATCCCCCGCGCTCGGGGCGTTGTGACTATGAGCGGATGTCACAGCCTGAGTGATCATTTGTACTATTGGTTGGTTAACCGACCGCCAGATGTTTTTATTACGCCTGATGATACAAGTTGATCCTCTAAGCAGCTGTTATTACAATCGAAAAATATATATTTCCTAATATTGCTCTAGAGCCTTAACTCTCAAGATAAATATATGTTGACTTAGACAATCGCCGGGGCAGGATAATGTTAAAATACACATTGACCTTAAAAACTTATAAAGGTTATAGGTTGCTTCGTGTCTACCTAAGAGCTTGGTAATAATTTGGGAGATTACAGTGATAAGGAGAGCTGTCATTATATATATTCTGGATAAAAGGCGAATTATTAAGCTTACTCGCCTTGGTCAATGGTCGGCCACGGCTTCGACAGCTTGGTGCACTGGGCGTCCAGTTTCATACACATGTGTGTGTGTGTGTGTGTGTGTATATATATATATATATAGGCTGTTCTTCATTTGGGAAGGAAATTATGTTTTTGTTCTCCTCTAGTTCTTCCATGACCTCATGTTTGTAAACTATAATATAACATAATAAGAATGTAAGAACTATAATCAAAATGTTAACATATATTTATTCATTCACTTATTTATATGCAAGAAGGGACACTGGGTTGTGAGAGCACAAAACATTGGTACTTGAGCCTAACATTCATGCCAAGCCACTCACACACACAGCGTATCAGGCAGGTCCTTAACCTAACTGATAAATGTAATATAGGTACATTGTGGCAGAATGTGAGTCCAACGTAATAATTACATTATATGTTGATAGTATAGATTATTCTGGTGAAGTTGCATGTCTTAAGGACTAAAATTGGGAGAGGGGCTAGTACAAGATATATTGTGAGTTTGGAGCACAGGATGGGGAAACTATGAGGATGAAATTAGATGCTTTTTGGTTTTACTTCTGAATAAAGTATAGGTTGAAAAAGTTTTCATTCGTTAGGGCGTGAGTTCCATACACTGTTGTTGTTGTTAAAGATTTGCTACCTGGAACAAAAAGTTCCAAGTAACACGGGCTATGGAGAGCCCGTATGTCCATACACTGGGTCCTTTTATTTGCATGGGTTCTTTACACAAATTCAGTCTGACTCTAGGAATATCAAATATATATTTATTTCTGGTGTAGTACTCGTGTGTTCTATTACAACTATTAAGGAAGAGTTTCAGATGAGGATTAGCATTGAGGAATATTGTTATGTATATGTAAATATCACAAGAGAATGCGTGGACTGAGTGTATGTTTAGCATGTTTAGAGATTTAAACAGGGGCTGTGTGTTTGAAGACAGAGTTTGTTATAACTCTGACAGCAGATTTTTGCTGGGTGATTATGGGTTTGAGATAATTTGCAGTGGTTGAACCCTATGCACAGACCCCGTATCTTAAGATAGGATCGGACTATAGCGAGTAGTGTCGATACATATATACATTAAATTGTATATCCAACTTAAAAAACTGTTACTTGCTAAGCTAAATGTATTTTGGGGTTCAGTTCCTGATCCCATTATGGGCCTCTGTAATTTTTTCCATTCCTATGTACCACAGAATGGTATGGGGGTCCATTCTCACCATATGATGGGTATGGGAGTCCACTCCCACCACAAGATGGGTATGCATGGGGGTCTACTCCCACCACAGGATGGGTATGGGCCCATTTCCACCACAAGATGGGTATGAGGACCCCATTCCCACCACAGGATGGGTATGGGGGCCCACTCCCACCTTAGAATAGGTATAAGGGGGTCCATTCCCACCACAGGATGGGTATGAAAGTCACTACCTCCCACAGGATGGAAGTGGGATGCACAGAATAGATACGAGGTGCTTAGTAAACAAAAATACAACCTCATGCAGCTTCCCATGAGTAAACCAGGGGTTAATCCTATGCCACTCAGTCTCATCTAACTGATTAAGAACGAAATTGACAAGCGTTTCCCAACATTTGTGGGCGGTTAAGTCCATCGTGTTCTGTGTAGCTTCCCTTCTGAGTTCTGTCTTACGCTAGTCTTGATATTAATTTTACCATTATATCATAATTTTATCTTTGCTATACTAGCCAAAGTATACCAAAGGTAATATACTTTGATATACCTCACGTGATCTTCCTTGGACATGTCACTCCGACTTCAAGTTGTCAGATACGAGGACACAGTGATGTATATATATATATATATATATATATATATATATATATATATATATATATATATATATATATATATATA
>NC_091170.1:40506575-40559075 GCF_040958095.1 Procambarus clarkii | reverse complement strand
CACAAAACTTACGACTGCAACACAAAACTTACGACTGCAACACAAAACTTACGACTGCAACACAAAACTTACCACTGCAACACAAAACTTACCACTGCAACACAAAACTTACCACTGCAACACAAAACTTACCACTGCAACACAAAACTTACCACTGCAGCACAAAACTTACCACTGCGACAGAAAAACCTGAACGCCTCGTAGTACCATACAACGCCGCGTTTATTCTTGGCCAACGGTCGGCCAGCAAGCAGGACGGAACCAATTGAAGTGTCCCCTCGTCACTCCTGCCCGTCTCCCCCTTCCCTCATCCGTCCCATCCCCCTCCCGTTCCTCCACAAGCACATGCACGCATTAACGCATGCGATGATATTAGAAATAGGAAAATCTGAAATGAAGAGCACAAGGACTCACCTCACTTTATATCATCAGCAAAGAAGAGATCCAGAGTATACTGTACATATAATGCTTTAAATATATCAACACAAGACAGATCTCCAAACAATGGATGCAGGAATGACCTGGGGTATGGTACTGGTTTGGAATTGAAGTGTGAAAGATGTTGCCGGGTAACTTAACATGCGATCGTTGGATTGTTTCAAGGGCGGGTGGGACATATATATATATATATATATATATATATATATATATATATATATATATATATATATATATATATATATATATATATATATATATATATATATATATATATAAGCTGCCTCGTTATGGAAAAATTCGATGGAAGTTGGAAAGTGATGAGTCTAAATAACGCAGAGATGGAATGGTAGAACAAAATCTCAGATTGATCGTTTTGTCAGTGTAGATGATCTAATTGATCACACATGTGGGTACAAGACTGTCATGGTGACAACCGGTCCCAGGCATCCTCCTGTCACAGCCACTGTCAACATATGCCTCGCTCACGAGATGCTGCTGCCGCTGATGACAGCATCCCACCTAGAACACATCTGGTGGAAGGCGGCCACCGTTGCTGACCTGGGGCCAGATTCACGAAGCAGTTACGCAAGTACTTACGAACGTGTACATCTTTCCTCAATCTTTGACGGCTTTGGTTACATTTATTAAACAGTTTACAAGCATGAAAACTTCCCAATCAATTGTTGGTATTGTTATAAACAGCCTCCTGGTGCTTCGCAGCTCATTAACTGTTTAATAATTGTCAACAAAGCCGCCAAAGACTGAGAAAAGATGGACAAGTTCGTAAGTGCTTGCGTAACTGCTTCGTGAATCTGGCCCCTGATTAACTTTAAGTGCCTGCTTAACGATGAACTTAATAAAGTTTCAACTGTTGACAGCACGAATCTTGAATGTAGTGTTCAGTGTAATTGTCAACAGTCTTCTTACATCTGCCTTGCTAGGGGCTATTTAAAGCGTGGGAAGAGAGCAGCATCAATGGTAGAACAAATCCTAAAACAGATCTATCTAAAATGTTCTAAAGATGGCTGGCTGCACCAGATCAAACGAAGAGCACCATAGCACTAAGTAATTTAAGAGGTTTAGAAAGGTAAAAATATGGCGAGCCCAAAGTTGATAACAACTGTTGATGATAGAAGTTTGATAAATTTTGGAGTGAGATATGAAAAAATCATGCAAAAGTATCACAAAGTCATCGATGTTTCCTCTGGGGCCCGTACTATATGCCATGAGTTCAAAGATAAATATTTCAACACTAAAATAACGTTGTGTGTGCAGGACAAATGAGCGTGAAGCAGGCTTTACTACCGCTGACTGTGAGTAAAAGCTGTACAAAGCTGTGACTTTTTACAGCTTACCACTGCCGGTAAACACCTGCACACTGTAACCCCAGTAATTGTTGAGAAACCTTTAAAGAAGCTAAACATTGGGAGCCTTAAACACTGGACCCCCGAAACTGTCTTTTCATGTCTCACATGTTTTCTCTCCTATTGTAAATGACCTCTATAGGAAACAACTCTGTCCTTGTTCTCGTAAGAACTGTCTATCGTTAGTGTCCTCGTCTGATCACCATAGAGCATTTGTCCCAAAACATATCATTTAACAAAGCATTTGATCCGTGTAATGACAGACTTTCTAATTGATGTAGTTGATGCCTCTAACTTTCAGAATGGATCAAAACTGGTTACTGTACGGCGCTATGTAGATTAGTAGTGTCGGACACTATTCAGTACAAGGACTCACGGGGAAAGTTTAAAACCTTTCTGGTTGTTGATGCATCCAAAGCTTTTGACATGTTGAATCCACTAAACATTTCAGAGATGCTAAGCAGAAACCTCGGTCTGTAATCGACAGATAGTTATATCATTTTCATCAGGCATGTAAAGTAGCTATGAAATCGAGCAATTTACTTTTGGAAAATTTCCTATTGAACAAAAGTCAAACAAGGAGCTGTGTTGCGTTGTTTATTTGTTGCTGTCCATGTTAACCCACGGTCGGGAGAGTTAAGGTTGTCACACAGGTAGAAATAGTGCAAGATATAGTAAAACTTGACTCGTTTTATCCTGAACTTGGAATAAACTACTAGGCAGTTTCCAGTATAATCTTCCCAACAACCTCTGGGGTGTATTATATCCATAATATAAAGGTTCCTAGGTCTAACCTGATATTCCCGAGGTCAGGTTAGAACAAATGTTATCTTGAGTGAATATAACCATCTTGTAACCTAATCGAAAGTATACTTAATTAAGGGTCAATATCGCAGCTTGTGTAGCTGTGAACTGTGGAACCTGCAGCTCTAATATGTACATATTATACATATTATCTGTTTTTTTTTATGTTTTTTATCAATATGTCTTATAATTGTTTATTGCAATTCATAGGATTTGGAAATAACTATACACTTATTATGTAATTTATGTAATTCAGATTTTATGCTACATATTTTACCAATAAAAACCTCCCCGCTCTAATTGTAAACTGTAATTTTGTTTACAGCTGTACACCGGTTTAGTCCATCCACAACTGTAACGATTGTATAAATCACTTACGAATCACTCCTTAATCTAAATCCGGAGCGAGTTAAAAGGGGGGGAGTTAGTAGAGTCTAACTGCGTTAAGAGCTTTACAAGTGGGAGCAACAACAGACGAGAAGATCGAGTCTTCTTGCATCAAACGACCAACAAACAATCAGAAGGCGGGGACCAAGAGTTGAATCAGAATTGCGCAAGCAAATTTGAACGAAAGAATAAAACCCAAATTATTTTGAAATAATGAAAATAAAGTGCAATAGTGCGGTGGTCAATGAGATTTATATTCAGTTTGTGAAATATCACAGAAAATGTCAACTCCATATTTCGTTTCCGATATGGAATGTTGGAGGTTGCAGATATGGGGGCTGAACCGGGCTGTTGGGGGAGGCTGCAGGACATTGTTAAACAACAAAACTGAGAAGACTGAGCTACAAGGCAAGATCGAGGGAGGAGAATCAAAAAATCCTGAAGATACACAAAGACATAAAAATTTAGGAAATATCGATGTAGTTGCACGTGACAAAATGTTTATCCAACTTGATCCACAGAGGTGTCAGGAAGATGACATTTAGACCAGCCACAGAGATGTCAGGAAGATGACATTTAGACCAGCTACAGAGGTGTCAGGAAGATGACATTTAGACCAGCTACAGAGATGTCAGGAAGATGACATTTAGACCAGCTACAGAGATGTCAGGAAGATGACATTTAGACCAGTCACAGAGGTGTCAGGAAGATGACATTTAGACCAGCCACAGAGACGTCATTAAGATGACATTTAGACCAGCCACAGAGACGTCAGGAAGATGACATTTAGACCAGCCACAGAGATGTCAGGAGGAGCCTCCATGAAATAAGGGCAGCACGTGGAATGAGTTACGAGTAGAAATGACAAGAGCAGCATTCATCTAGTCTCATAAACGTCTAACAAAAGCAGGGATTCGCGAGCTTAAGGTATCTGACAGTTGTAGAGACGGGGCCCAGGAGTTTAATCTCGGCCCTACGAGCTCTATTTCTTAAGGAAGCGCACACACACACACACACACACCATGGCTTCCTTGTCAGAAGGCGAATGTGTTGTGGAAAATGGTATGAACGAAAAATTAACGAGATCTCTCATAGCGTGAAGGCTAATCCGAAGCCTCTGAGTCGGTCCAATGCAAATCCTGTGAAGTGAAACCACCGAGATCCTGTAAAAAGGATCACTCGCACTCTTCGGATCGGGTCACTCTTAAGTCCTGTGAACAACCGTAGTCCTGTGTAACTTGTCCACAAACAATAACCAGAATCCACTTCAAACAGTAGAACGTGTAACATCGCAAGTTAATGAATTAAATATGATTTACCAACATATTCCCAAGCCAAAGTTCCTTAAAGCTGCGGCCGTACGGCATATATCAATTTTAATTTTACGATATAGACACACACACACAGAGGGTGCAACCTGTCCTCTTAAAAAGAACGTCGCTTTTGGCCGTTTGCCCGTATGGCCGAATATGGACGTAATTTGATAATGAAAAAAAATGAAAATAAATTTGGGATTTTTTTTTTCAACAACAGTAAGTTAAGGGTCCTCTGATAGGTTAGGTGGGCAGGAAATTCTCATAAAGTTTCAAAACGTTATGAAAAACGTTAATGGAAAGTTTCCTTTTCTAAGCTTATCGAGTAAGCCGGACGACTCAAACATAAAACGGAACAGTACGTCACTTTTGTGAGTCGATTTCATTTCAAATTACGTCCAAATTTGGCCATAACGCGCATACGAGCCAAAAGTGACGTTATTTTTAAGAGGGCGGGTTGCTTAAGTATATATATAAGTATTGTTAATATTGTAATTCCGTGAAGAATTTCTAGGATAGATTAAGTCAGGTATTTCGGTTCTGTTATTCGTGACCAAAATACCTTACGTAATCCCATGTAGGCCTATCATAAACCCCCCAATATATGATGATATTAATTTATGCGAGCACTACAACGTTTGTTATTATACCGTATGAAAGAGTTCGAACATAAGGAGTTGTGAGTCGCCTGCAACATGTTTTCCTTTTATTAACATGAGATTTGGCAGCTGGATTAGCTAGATTTTGGTCAATGCTTGCAAGATGGGCTGGAAACGACGGGCTGCTGAAATAGGAGGGCAGCCCAAGCCTTGTGAACCGAAGGAGGTCGAATCCTGTGAACCGGAGAAGCCTCGGAGATAGAGCCGAGAGATACCGATATATGACAAGCGCAGGAAGAAGATCAATAAGATCGCTGGTCATCCTCAATCATTCGCCCCCTGACGCTAATTGTAAGATGCCTTGCGCAAAAATTGTCCCCGAATGATTAAGTCAGCCTGAGAATCATACTTACCGGCCATACTACGGATCACTATACCACCGCCCGCGGGGCCAAACAGTAATGGCCATGGTAATCCGTACAGTGATTACCAATATCTCCGTGTTATTGATCACACGTTACAATAATTTGGTGAAATATGATCATGCATTTGCAATCGCGGAGATGTGTGTGTGTGGGTGTGTGGGAGGGGGGGGTGGGGGGTACAGGGGGATAGGGGATGGGGGAGGGTAGAGAAGGTGGGGGGGGGGAAGGGGAAGAGGGGGGGGGGAGAAGAGGACTGTTCGTTCGAGCTGGAAATATATAAACTGCTGGAAGGTAATTTATATGCGCGATAAAGGAGTATGACTCGAGTAATTTGTTATTGGTTGACAGGGAGGCCGATTGTGTGTTGCGTGGGAGGGGGGGGGAGGGGTGGAGGGGGGGGAGAGGGGTTGGGGGGGGGGAGAGGGGGAGGGGGGAGGGGAGGGGGGGGAGAGGGGGGAGGGGGAAAGCGATCGGTACAGTTGGTGTTATCTGGGACAAGGAAATATAAATGGAAACATCTCCTCCAGGGGAAGTAAACATTATGAAGAACACAGGGTGGATTATGAAGAACAGTGTGGTGTTTGAAGAACACATAGTTCTTCATACTATAGATATGGGGATAATATATAGATAGATCACAATTATCTACCTCACAATGAGGTAGATATTAATATTATTTGCTCTTGTAGGAATTAATAGTCATGATTTATTAAATTTTAAATTGTATGGTGGTGTGGAGGAGGGTGACAGGTGGTGTAGTGTGGAGGGTGACAGGTGGTGTGGTGAGGAGGGTGACAGGTGGTGGTGGTGAGGAGGGTGACAGGTGGTGGTGGTGAGGAGGGTGACAGATGGTGTGGTGTGGAGGGTGACAGGTGGTGGTGGTGAGGAGGGTGACAGGTGGTGGTGGTGAGGAGGGTGACAGGTGGTGTGGTGAGGAGCGTGACAGGTAGTGAGGAGCGTGACAGGTAGTGAGGAGGGTGACAGGTAGTGGTGGTGAGGAGGGTGACAGGTGGTGTACAAAGAGACAGATACACCTCAGTCTTGGTTGATCAGATGTTGGTTATGACAGTGGTGATGTGTAGGTGGTAGTGGTGGTGACGGTGGTAGCGGTGGTGGTAGTGGTGGTGACGGTGGTAGCGGTGGTGGTAGTGGTGGTAGCGGTGGTGGTGACGGTGGTGGTAGTGGTGGTGACGGTGGTAGCGGTGGTGGTAGTGGTGGTGACGGTGGTAGCGGTGGTGGTAGTGGTGGTAGCGGTGGTGGTGACGGTGGTGGTAGTGGTGGTGACGGTGGTAGCGGTGGTGGTAGTGGTGGTGGCGGTGATAGTGGTGGGGGGCGGTTGAGGAGGAAAGGACTCCTGAGTTTGTATAATCGCAGATACAACATCCAACATCAGTTTGTTGATGCTTTCCTGGAGGCATTTAGTCTCCTAACTTGAGCATGGCTCAAGGCACAAGACTCAACACGCAAATAACAACACCTAAATAAACAGCAATAAAAAGAGATAAGAAAGATCAAATTAAGAAGGGGGAAAACAAAACAAAAAAAGAAACAAACAGCAACAACAAATACAGGTTTGGTGCTCGAAGCGAAGAACTCATTACTGAGAACTATCATAAAGAAAATAAAAGGAAATAAACTATTAAATAAAATATACCATAAAATGACTTACGATTTAAAGAGAGAAAAAAAAATAAGGGGGTCATAAACAAGCCAAAGCAATTTTTTGCTCAAAAGCTTCCTCTATTACCTAAAGAAACAAGGGCGCTCAACAGCAATTATTTATATCTCAACATTACAAGTTTAAAATCGCATCAAATTACCCAACCATGTTATCTGGCGGCCCAACACCGTACAATTAGCTCGACTCAGACAGAAGACCTCATAACATGACCTTAATTTCATCTTTCCTGTGCGGTGACAAATAACGAAATTGCAGTGTTCTGACTGGCGACTGACTACCCAGAATGGTAGCGTGTTCTAGCGTGGGTATCCCGGCTCTCTGAGTGGTTTTTCGGGCCCCCCCCCTTGAGTGGTACTCTAGCTCCATGAGTGGTACTCCTGGATCCCTGAGTGGTACCCTCCTGCTTCCTGAGTGGTATCAAAGCTCCCCTTAAGCGGGGTATCCCAGCTCCCCTGAGTGTTATTCCAGCTCTCTGACCGGGTTTTCCATCCGCCCCCTGAAAGGGTACAACGGTTCCACTATTGGTTATCTCGGCTCAGTGATGCCCATATCAACTTGGTATCCCAGTTCGAATAGTGGATATTCCTGCACACTGATCGCTATGCCAGCTACCAGAGTGGGCATCCCAGCGCTCTCAGTGAGTATCCCAACGCTTACTGAGTGGTAATCCTAGATTCCTGCTGGGATATCCCAGCTTCCTGAGTCGTTATCCAAGATTCCAGTAGGAGCATCCCAGGTTCCTGAGTGGGACTTCCAACTCTCTCATTACTGGGCTTTCCAACAATCAGATTGGGCCACCTTCCAGCTCTTCTGATCGAACAGAGACGAGCGAGTGGCTAGGCAACTCCCAGCTGAGCATCTCTATAACTAGTTCCCTGATCAAGCAGGTTGTGGAGGCTGGCTGAATACATTACCACAGCCTCACTACCAACTCAGCTTCAGCTTCATTGTTCTGTTTTGTCAGCGTAAACGACCGAGCAAAATTGTGTTCGTCATGGTCTTTGGATGCTTGGAGCTGTTAGATAATGGCGGGAGCCGTGAGATGATGCTTGAACTGGTAGATGATGCTTGAAGCTGTGAGATGATGTTTGAAGCTGTGAAATGATGCTTGGAGCTGTAAGATGATGCTTGAAGCTGTAAGATGATGTTTGAAGCTGTGAAATGATGCTTGAACTGGTAGATGATGCTTGAAGCTGTGAGATGATGTTCGAAGCTGTGAAATGATGCTTGGAGCTGTAAGATGATGCTTGAAGCTGTAAGATGATATTTGGAGCTGGGAAATGATGCTTGGAGATATTTCAATCAACGAACTCCAAATTTATTCAAGAAATGAATAAATGTACTTGCTGCTGTAGTCAATGGACAATAACATACTTTAATCAACAAGAGACACTGTATTACATCACTATTCTGTTTACTGATCAGAGAGAGAGAATACTCACCCGTTTATATATCAAAATACATGAAGGGTGAGGAAGTATGATATCAAATGTACATAAATATGCTATACGCTGTATGGAAAGTGGGTATATTCAACGATATATATGATATCACATGTACAGGTTGTGGGTATAACTATGGATACATAACTATGATATAATGCACAGAGAAAGAAGGGTATTTTTATGTAAATATGATATCAAGTATACCGTAGATGAGTATATCAGGGGATACATATAACTATTATATCAGGATTACAGATGGTGATTATTTCAGGGGATATAAATATGAAATCAAGTATAAAGATGGGCGGTATATGACGGGATATAATGATGATATCATTATATCCCGTCATATAAAGTCATCACATATATAATGATGTACAGATGGTGGGTATATCAGGGGATGTAATTATGATATCAGGTGTACAGATGGTAGGTATATCAGGGGACACAACTATGATATCAAACGTACAAATGGAGTGCATTAAGGACAGGTAGTTGGAGCCAGCAATCAACCAGTGGGGCCTCACGCCCACTCCCCCACTGCTTAATTATAACGTGTCAACCACTGGTGACGGGGAGACGGCAGTGACAGGGGGAACAGGGAGATCCTGTCACTGCTGCACAATCACCACTACCACCACTACTACCAGCAACACTGCTACCACCACCAGAGTGAAGGTTTGCCATGAGACCAGTGCCCACTCTACACCCCCCGCCCACCACCATGCAAAGTCTCTCCCTCTCCACCACCCACACACCCTCCCCACCACCCACACACCCTCCCTCACCACCCACACACCCTCCCTCACCACCCACACACCCTCCCCACCACCCACACACCCTCCCCACCACCCACACACTCCACCACCCACACACCCTCATATCCTACCCCTCCACCACCACAATAACCCCCACCATGACAGCCTTGATTCAGAATAATACACCAAAATCAACGAATCAAGCACAACATACAACAACAGCCTTAAAGATTGCAGTCAAAGGTCCACACAAAGGAAATGAAATACCTCGTCTTTAGCAGAGCCATAAAGGGGCAGAATAGCTTGCTAGAAGAAACCGAGAGTGATACGGAGAGTCCGTGTTTAAAACAAGTTTGGGAATAGTTTCTTGAGCCCCGCGTTTGGCGCCGTGAATAAGAGACCTCCAGTACACAAACGCCTTTCCAACAAGCCCAATTGTCTCTTGCTGATTGAATCTCTCTTTGTTGTCAAGAGTAATACCTGAGTGATCACCCCCCCCCCCATCCCCGGCCACAAGGATGTTTTTTATTTGTTTTGTTTTGTTCCCGCCACCCACATGTTCTTCACCACCTCCCATACGTTCTTACCCACCACCTGCACATCCCCCACCACCCACACATCCCCCACCACCCACACATCCCCCACCACCCACACATCCCCCACCACCCACACATCCCCCACCACCCACACATCCCCCACCACCTGCACATCCCCCACCACCCACACATCCCCCACCACCCACACATCCCCCACCACCCACACATCCCACACATCCCCCACCACCCACACATCCCCCACCACCCACACATCCCCCACCACCCACACATCCCCCACCACCCACACATCCCACACATCCCCCACCACCCACACATCCCCCACCACCCACACATCCCCCACCACCCACACATCCCCCACCACCCACACATCCCCCACCACCCACACATCCCCCACCACCCACACATCCCCCACCACCCACACATCCCCCACCACCCACACATCCCCCACCACCCACACAGCGTAAGGAAGAATACAACAGATTGTATTCAAGTAAAGAGAATTGTGTACAGGTAATGGAAAACCCGACCCCAGTAACAAGGGGAATCAGAGCTAAAATCCTACTACTGGGGGACTCCAACCACTGTGGTCAAGAGTCCGCTGCTGTTCCTAATTTATATGAACGAGCGACCCGAGGGAGTGACCAGCTCGCACATGTCAATGTTTGCAAATGATGCAAAGGTGATGAGCAACATGACAACAGATGAGGACTGCGGGAAAATACAGGAGGACGTTGACAAACTCCAGGAGAGGTCAAACAAATGGTTGCTGGATTTCAGTCCCAACAAGTGTACAGTAATGAAGATGGGAAAATGAGAGAGGAGACCAGACGGCGTCTACACCATAAGGGAAAGGCCGCTGCAGGAATCGGAGAGAAAGAGAGATATTTATGAGTGGATATAGTTCCAAGAGGTACACATAAACAGGGTAACATCGGCGGCACATGGAACGCTGGCAAATATAAGAACGCCATTAAGAAACATAAATTAGGACTCTTACAAGGTAATCTAACCCAACCTTTGTTAGACCAATACTGGAATATGCAGCACCGACATATAATTCGCATCTTAAGAAGCATAAAACCAACAATGAAAACATTACAAAGGTTTGCAACAACATCGGTGCCAGAGCTAAGAGGGGTTAAGTTACGAGAATACGCTAGTGGAACTAAACCTCACAGTCCTAAAGGACAGATGGAACAGAGGGGATATATTCACAACATACAAGATACTGAGGGGGGATAGAGATGTTGGACAAAGATAGCCTCTACAAACTGAGAGAAAGTAGAACAAGAGGACACAGGTGGAAGTTGGAAACGCAATGGAGACGAAAGAATGTAAGGATATCCTAGTACACTGTACCCGGGGTCAACACGTGGAGTGTCACTGAAGAAGTTGTGGAAGCCACCTCCATCCACAACTTTAAGGCTAGATTCGACAAATAATTTGAACCTCAAAATAATTGAAATGTAATACACCAGGTACAACGAGGCTAGTAGGCGAGGCATAACACACACACACACACACGCACACACACACACACACACACACACACACACACACACACACACACACACACACACACACACACACACACACACACTTGGCTGCTAAAGTAATGCAACTAGGCGGTGGAAACAGAAGGCCAGACACAAGATACAGAATAGGAGATGAAGTACTTCATGAAACTCAGGTTATATAGTTACATCATATAACATTGAATAAATGATATATTGAATATAACATTGAATAAGTGATATATTACATGGTCAATCTTGGATACAAGTCCAATATATCATCAAGTGTTCCAGTACTCATATAGTAATTACAGAGTTCAGCATACCTTAGCCCAGGAGGGCGAAAGTCAGTCAGTATGGGACATTCTACAATATAATGTTCAAGAGAGTGCATGTTTTCTCTTTCACAAAGTTGACACATGTGTACTCGACATTTGGGTTTTGACAAAGCTGCCAGATACGTCTATATCCCAGGCGTATTCTGGCCACTATAACATCACATTGCCGGGTTCTTGTTCTATTAGTCCCATATGTGAATGTCTCCTCACGATATCTATCATAATATTTAATGCTACAACTTTCAGGTCTTTGTGAATTTGTTAGGTCGGTGAGATTTTCATTAGATATTTGTTTAAGTATTCTCTTTGTCACTGCTAATGAAACACCCATATCAATTTCTACCACTGGTTTTCTTGTAAAAGCACCTTCATCACCCTCAGTGATTAAGTGCTTAACTGCACACTAGTTTCTTTATCAGCTATCTCACCCTGTCAGAGTAAATGAGACAGATGTATGTGAATGCTTGTGTGTGTATATGTATGAATATGTATGGGTATAAAGTATATATGGAAGCTGATCAGAATTACATTTCACCTTTGTGAATGTACATTAATGACACTATGTAAAAGTCACATCAAACACTTTATGTAGGGCATACGTAAATCTGTGTATCTATGTATTTACGTATGTAGGTTAGCTTAGCATTTTAAAAGCACCGAATCACCTTCTGTGGTTGAGTGTTCAATAAACCCTTGAACTCTATGTTTAACATTTCTCTAACCCTGTCCATGGAGGACAGAAGAAAATGTATATATGCTGGTTAGCATTGTAAATGTGTGGCCACGTTTGTGGTAGAGAAAAAAAAAAAAAAAAAAAAAAAAAAAAAAAAAAAAAAAAAAAAAAAAACTTCATGAAACGGAAAGAGAGAAAGATCTAGGAATTGATATCACACCAAACCTGTCTCCTGAAGCCCACATAAAAAGAATTACGTCTGCGGCATATGCGAGGCTGGCTAACATCAGAACAGCCTTCAGGAACCTGTGTAAGGAATCGTTTAGAATCTTGTACACCACATACGTAAGACCAATCCTGGAGTATGCGACCCCAGCATGGAGCCCGTACCTTGTCAAGCACAAGACGAAGCTGGAAAAAGTTCAGAGGTATGCAACTAGACTAGTCCCAGAACTAAGAGGCATGAGTTACGAGGGAAATGCTGCGGGAAGCTGCGGGAAATGCTGCGGGAAGCTGCGGGAAATGCACCTTACGACACTGGAAGACAGAAGAGTGAGGGGAGACATGATCACTACCTACAAAATTCTCAGGGGAATTGACAGGGTAGACAAGGATAAACTATTCAACACTGGCGGTACGCGAACAAGGGGACACAGGTGGAAACTTAGTACCCAAATGAGCCACAGGGACGTTAGAAAGAACTTTTTCAGTATCATTGTAGTTAACAGGTGGAATGCATTAGGCAGTGATGTGGTGGAGGCTGACTCCATACACAGTTTCAAATGTAGATATGATAGAGCCCAGTAGGCTCAGGAATCTGTACACCAGTGGATTGACAGTTGAGAGGCGGGCCCAAAGAGCCATAGCTCAACCCCCGCAAGTACAATTAGGTGAGTACAATTAGGTGAGTACACCCCCCCCCCCCCCCCCACACACACACACTGACACACACACTCACTAATGATTAGATACGAAACACACCTGATGCATAATCCACACTGTGCATATATCATTAGCAAAATACATATAATTTATTCAGTACAAATATACATATTTCTTCCCGTATATAATCAGGAAGGAAATACCAATTTTCTGTGACCATAAGAAATATTTGTATATCAACCACATGTGGTTTTATTTCTCTCTAATGACAAAGGAAATAGGGAGCAGTTTTTTAGTCATGATAACAGCATGTGTTGTAAAGACGAGGGTAAGACTAACGATAATTATGTTTTTTAGTGATGGTTATCTTAACTAGGTGGTGTTATTCAGGCTGAGAACACACTGTTATCAAAGCTGTTGTTATTCACGCTGAGAACACACCGCCATCAAGGCTGGTGTTATTCACGCTGAGAACACACTGCCATCAAGGCTGGTGTTATTCACGCTATTAAACACATGGCCCTGTATGACTAACCATCCTGCGAGATGGGGACTTGTATTACCACTGCTACCTTATTCAATCTTGTGTTGTTGATATCCTCAAAATGCATCCGGAGTCTGCCAGTGCAGACCGCCTATCACATGTCTCTGTATGACTAACCATCCTGTGTGATGGGGATTTTATAGCATCACCTAGTTAGCTTTTTTTTGACACACTGTACTCCACTTCATATAGTCTAGGGTAGCTGCACTAATGCAGATGTACCTCATAACTTAATAAAAAAAAAAAAAAAGTTATTCACGCTGAGAACACTTTGCCATCAAGGCTGGTGTTATTCACGCTGAGAACACACCGCCATCAAGGCTGGTGTTATTCACGCTGAGAACTCTGCCATCAAGGCTGGTGTTATTCACGCTGAGAACACGCTGCTATCAAGGCTGGTGTTATTCATGCTGAGAACACACTGCCATCAACAGTGGTGTTATTCACGCTGAAGCCATACCATCATCAACGTATTGTTGCTACAGAATCATCACTCTTTACACCAGAAACCTTAACACTTAAAACAAAAACACTATAACCATCAATGCTCAACACTACACTTGTATTGCCATCATCCTCTTCAACACTCATCACTACAGCCACACCATCAACATCACAATCATCACTAAACACCATCAACATCGCACAAGGGGACACAGGTGGAAGCTGAGTACCCTAATGAGCCACAGAGACATTAAAAAAAACTTTTTCAGTGTCAGAGTAGTTAGTAAATGGAATGCACTAGAAAGTGATGTGGTGGAGGCTGACTCTATACACAGTTTCAAATGTAGACATGATAGAGCTCGAGAAGCTCAGGAATCTGTACACCAGTAGATTAACGGTTGAGAGGCGGGACCAAAGAGCTAAAGCTCAACCCCCCCCCCCCCCCCCAGCACAACTAGGTGAGTACAACAAGGTGAGTACACACACACATACGAACATTCCCTCATACGTACATGAATACTTTCATACAATACTTTCCTAAGTGAAAATGAAGTTGGAGCAGTTATTGAGATCATCAATACCCATCAACCTCCGTCGATGGATCAAGACAAGCATCAAATAAAATCTAGTAAAGTCTGCATCAACGCTCACAAGATAGATAGATAGTCTTCTTACACATCTACCAGCAACCGTCACCACCTACCCGTCAACCACAACACTCACCCATCGTCCACCAACCATTATATATCACCTGCCAATTACTGTCAATAACACCACAACCCATTACCAACCAGCATGAATCAAGCACCCATTCACCTCTCAGCCACTATGTAAAAAAGCTGTCTTTGAACAGTTTTTGAACTCGAACACTGTTTATGTTGGACAGACGTAAATCTGAGTATTTATGTATGTAGGTTAGATTAGCATTTTAAAAGCACTACAATCACCTTCTGTGGTTGATTGTTCAATAAATCACTGAATTTTATGTTTAATAGATCTCTAACCCTGTCCATGAAGGACAGAAGAAAATGAAAATATGCTGGTTAGCACTGTAAATGTATGGCCACGTCTGTGGTAGAAAAAATAATAAAAAAAACTCAGCAACCCAACACCACCCCACAACCAGCCAACCACCCCACAACCACCATCCCCCACTCACCTTCCACCTCATGAAACCACTCCCCGTCCACAGCCCTCATTCAAAACACCCTATTAACCTCCTCCCCCCCCACAATCCCCCCTATCCACTACCCCCCAATAACCACTCCCCTAACCACCCCCCTAACTACCCCCCACCCCTGGCAAGATATTCACCAGCATCACCTTGCACTGATGTTTTTATTCACAGTTTTTGTTAACATGTGGCAAACTCCCCCACCTGAGTCGAGGTTGTTGTTGCTACACCCAACTTGTGTATGATAATGATGTCAATATATAATGTTGGAACATGTCCACGGGAGAGGCTACGGTGCTTACCTAGCAGTGACAGCCGGGCCGGCGGGGCGGTGACTCTTGTAGTGTCCCCCTGCCGGCCATGTCTCTTGTTGGTCAAGGTCAACAACATCCAGGGTCAAGGTCACAACAACCAAGGTCAACAACATCCAAGGTCAAGGTCACAGCAACCAGGGTCAAGGTCACAACTACCAGGGTCAAGGTCAACAACATCCAAGGTCAAGGTCACAACAACCAAGGTCAACAACATCCAAGGTCAACAACATCCAAGGTCAAGGTCACAGCAACCAGGGTCAAGGTCACAACTACCAGGGTCAAGGTCAACAACATCCAAGGTCAAGGTCACAACAACCAAGGTCAAGGTCACAACAACCAAGGTCAAGGTCAACAACAACCAAGGTCAAGGTCACAGCAACCAGGGTCAAGGTCACAACAACCAAGGTCAAGAACAACCAAGGTCACAGCAACCAGGGTCAAGGTCACAACAACCAACGTCAAGGTCACAACAACCAAGGTCAAGGTCACAGCAACCAAGGCCAAGGTCACAACAACCAAGGTCAAGGTCACAACAACCAAGGTCAACAACAACCAAGGTCAAGGTCACAGCAACCAGGGCCAAGGTCAACAACATCCAGGGTTAAGGTCACAACAACCAAGGTCAAGGTCACAACAACCAGGGTCAAGGTCACAACAACCAAGGTCAAGGTCACAACAACCAAGGTCAAGGTCACAACAACCAAGGTCAAGGTCACAACAACCAAGGTCAAGGTCACAACAACCAAGGTCAAGGTCACAACAACCAAGGTCAAGGTCACAACAACCAAGGTCAAGGTCACAACAACCAAGGCCAAGGTCACAACAACCAAGGTCAAGGTCACAACAACCAAGGTCAAGGTCACAACAACCAAGGCCAAGGTCACAACAACCAAGGTCAAGGTCACAACAACCAAGGCCAATGTCACAACAACCAAGGTCAAGGTCACAACAACCAAGGTCAAGGTCACAACAACCAAGGTCAAGGTCACAACAACCAAGGTCACAACAACCAAGGTCAAGGTCACAACAACCAAGGCCAAGGTCACAACAACCAAGGTCAAGGTCACAACAACCAAGGTCACAACAACCAAGGCCAAGGTCACAACAACCAAGGTCAAGGTCACAACAACCAAGGCCAATGTCACAACAACCAAGGTCAAGGTCACAACAACCAAGGCCAAGGTCACAACAACCAAGGTCAAGGTCACAACAACCAAGGTCAAGGTCACAACAACCAAGGTCAAGGTCACAACAACCAAGGTCACAACAACCAAGGTCAAGGTCACAACAACCAAGGTCAAGGTCACAACAACCAAGGCCAAGGTCACAACAACCAAGGTCAAGGTCACAACAACCAAGGCCAAGGTCACAACAACCAAGGTCAAGGTCACAACAACCAAGGCCAAGGTCACAACAACCAAGGTCAAGGTCACAACAACCAAGGTCAAGGTCACAACAACCAAGGCCAAGGTCACAACAACCAAGGTCAAGGTCACAACAACCAAGGCCAATGTCACAACAACCAAGGTCAAGGTCACAACAACCAAGGTCAAGGTCACAACAACCAAGGTCAAGGTCAACAACAACCAAGGTCAAGGTCACAACAACCAAGGTCAAGGTCACAACAACCAAGGTCAAGGTCACAACAACCAAGGCCAAGGTCACAACAACCAAGGTCAAGGTCACAACAACCAAGGTCAAGGTCACAACAACCAAGGTCAAGGTCACAACAACCAAGGTCACAACAACCAAGGTCAAGGTCACAACAACCAAGGCCAAGGTCACAACAACCAAGGTCAAGGTCACAACAACCAAGGCCAATGTCACAACAACCAAGGTCAAGGTCACAACAACCAAGGTCAAGGTCACAACAACCAAGGTCAAGGTCAACAACAACCAAGGTCAAGGTCACAACAACCAAGGTCAAGGTCACAACAACCAAGGTCAAGGTCACAAAACAATTACAAGTCAAGACCACAGCAAAAGGTCGTCTCGTGATACCATTTATTGTTTACCAATTATCAAAATGTTACAACAGTAAGTTAGACCTCCACACTAATGTGTATAGCACTACGCTGATTTATATAGGCTTACATACTAATCTACATGAGCCTACACACTGATTTACCTACGCTCAAACAGGGTTATATACTTATCTACATAAGCTTATTCGTTAATCTATATAAGCCAACACTTATTTAAATAGGCTTATATATTAATCTACATTAAGGTTCACACTGATTAATCAGTCCGTTCACCTAACGTTGCTCAACGTCAGGAAACGGTCGTAATAAGTATCCTATCCTAACCTACCAGAGGACCCAAAACAGAAAACGGGACAGTGTGTTAATTTCGCGAGGCGCTTCCATTTTCTAGTACGACAATTTTTTGGCTTTAGGTAGATAGAGTATACGTCAAAATGCGACGCTCTATTAGGAGAACGGGTTGGATTAATATAGAGCCCTTCACCCATTTTTACATAGTTTTAACTTATTTATATACGGACTGATTTATATAAACATATTTGTCAAGACCTAAACACTGATTTATACAGATTCATATATTTTGGACTGTTTTCGTAATCAGGGTCCAGTAAATTGAAAAAAAAATAACTTTTATCCAAAGGCTCAGTAGGCCAGGATACCATTAAGACAGTATTGGCTGCATAATATCCATTAACATCCTCACTTTCCACCATCAATTCATCAATCGCACTATCCACCACCACAAGTTATCCACCAAACGCCCCATCCATCAACCGCCGTAACCAGACAACCTAGCAGTTACCACCCTCTAGCCCCGCTCTCAAACTATCAACCACACCACCCGACCTACCACCATTATATCAACCACACTACCCCAACCATAAACCACTACCAATCTCCAACAAACCACTACCAACCCCCAACCAACCCCCCTACAAACTGCTACACAACGTCCACAATACCATCAATTATCATTCGATTCCCAGCACCACCCACTACCACCCACCTCCAAACACCCCACCCCCACCCTCTAACCACTCCCAACCATCGCCCAGAAACCAACCACTGCTCATAATGGTTCAGGTCCACAACAAGTACTACTCTTCACACATAAACACAGTCACCATGTACAACTGCCCATGCTAATTACGAAGTATAATTGGCAATGATTATAATATATAATGACCGCTATTGGATATCTTCCTAGAATGATGATCTACAGTGCATATATTCATATTACGATTATCTATAATGTTTATCTATATTCTGTTATCATTACCTATAATAATTATAAATAATTAGCAACATTGATTATTCATGAATATCTACTATTATCTATAATCTAAATAAGTGATTATCTTTGATTATCTATAACGCATCGTTATCTGCGAATATCTATAACCCAGATTCAGAAACTACATTGGTAATAATGTAGTTTCAGCATAACGCCTTGTATACAAGGCGTTATCATTATAAAATCAACACACCCACAGCCGTCAGGCGAGTTGGGTGGTGGAGGCTGACTCCAAACACAGTTTCAAATGTGGATATGATAAGAGCTCGAGAAGCTCAGGAATTTGTACATCAGAAGATTGACGGTTGCGAGGCGGGACCAAAGAGCCAAAGCTCAACCCCCGCAAGCACAACTAGATGAGTACATGGGGGGATGACGAGGTGTACTCACCCCCATCCCCCAGTTCTCTCCCCCTTCACCTCTCCACTATCTTCATTTACCCACACCCCCTTCCCACTTACCCCTCCCCTGCCTTCTCCCCCAAAACCCATACCTGCCCCTGTTTCTCCCTCTCTCTGACTTCCAATCTCACTCTACCTCTCAGTCCCCCTACGCCTCACAGACCCTCTCTACCTCTCAGAAGGTATCTCTACATGTGAAGGAAGACACAAGTGAAAGAGGAGGGGATACATCAAGCCTATCAGGGCGGAGTTTCACCCAGAATGAGGAAGACATTACGAATATGGAACATGAAATACCACTAGGAGCCAGTGACCAATGTGTCCTAGTTTTTGACTACATGATCGAGCTTAAAATTGTGACCACGGAGCAAGAGGTCTGGGAAAGGAGAGTAGATTATAGGAAAGGTGGTTAAGAAAATATCTGGGAGAACTGCAGTAGGAAGAACTAAGAGGAAAAACAGTGCAAGATGTGATGGACTTAGTCAATTGGAAATGCAAGGAGGCCGAAGAGTTTTATACCAACCGTAAAAAAAAAAGTAGGAGGAATATAAAAACCCATGGTTTATGAGACAGTGCCAGGAAGCGAAAATGAGAAGCATGTATGAGTGGAGAAAGTACAGAGGACAATAAGATTAGATGCAACAGAGCTAAAAATAAATACATTAATATAAGGTGAGTATATCGGAAAGGAATTATGAAAAGGATATTGCAATGAAAGCGAAAAAGCAGCAAATTACTACATATATAAGAACGAAAATGTTGATAACGACCAAGTGACAAGACTAAGGAAAACAGAGAGGGGCATACACAAAAAGCGATAAAGAAATCTGCGAGGCAGTGAATGCCAATTTCCATGGAGTGTTGGAGTCAACAACCAAGCCTGAGCAACTCTCAATGTTAGGAGAGATGACCCAAGATGGCTTTAAACAACCGAAGGCTAGAAAGGCGGGATCCAAGAGCCAACGCTCGATCCTGCAGCCGCAAATAGGTGAGTCCACCCACACACAGACACACACCCACCCCAAACACACACTGTTCTTTACATCACGCCTCCCCACCCATTTATCTATCCCTCTCTCTTTCTCCGTCTCTCACCTGCCAGACTTGATCCGGATACCCTGTGGTTCCTGTATGCCCAAGTCAGGCCGGGTCACCGCGAACGCACCACTCCCCCATTGGTTGCCAGTTTGAGCCGCGGCTGAACGGGCCCGTGTAATCATACCAGCATTTACTTGTCCATTGTAAGTGAGTGGGGAAAATGTGACCGCCGCCACAGAAAGTTTCACTGCTTATCGTTCGCGATTTCGCTTAATTGCGCGGGCATTTCCTTTGTTTATGACTGCGTGGAAGGGAGCGTTCACTCGTGTACGTATAATGGCGCGCATTAAGCTCCGTTGTGGTTATTTCCGATTGGTGTCACCCAGAGACGGGATGGTCTGTCCTTACCAGCTACTATATGCCTCCCGTGGCAAAGTTCCCAGGGATCGTATCCAGTAATACAGTCGACTGGGATCGTATCCTGTAATACAGTCGACTGGGATCGTATCCCGTAATACAGTCTGCTGGGATCGTATTCCGTAATACAGTCGGCTGGAATCGTATCCCATAAAGAGAGTCTGCTGGGCACGTATCCCATAAAAAAGGAGTCTGCTAGGATCGTATCCCATAATGAAAACATACTGGGCTCGAATCCCGTTCAAATACGTTTTACTGAGCTAATGCTCAAAAAGACAAGAGTAGCCTAGGCTATTTCTACCCCTCTTCTTATCCCGAATGGAGTGAGCCAGCATCGTATCCCATAACAGCGTCATCTAGGATATGGACTCCCACCCGCCCGAAACCTTCCTTCCCCCCCCCCTTCCCCCTCTCTACACCCAGACCAATTCCTCGCTATACAAATGTCACTATAATAACAATAATCACCTCATCAACTCGAACTGTACCCAACGTAGCAAGCAAGTAGTGATTATAGCGGAGACACTCCCCCCCCAGAGGGTATAATGATGAGGGGGGGGGGGCCACGGGCAGACGTAACACCCCCCCCCCCCACACCCCAATAAATGATAGCGCTGCGGACGTAATCCGTCAGATCACCGGGTAATTACAAGTACTGCCAATGACAAGGTCTAAAACTAAACAGGTCACAATTACCCTCCAAGGAATCCGACCAACTCACTACGGGCCCCCAGAACTTTTTGATGTTTTTTGTTTTATACTAAATATTCTTTTCCCTCCCTGCCTCCCCCTCTTCTCTCTCTCTCTCTCTCTCTCTCTCTCTCTCTCTCTCTCTCTCTCTCTCTCTCTCTCTCTCTCTCTCTCTCTCTCTCTCTCTCTCTCTCTCTTACACACACACACACAGCAAGCTATATACTTGACACACAGGTGTCAAGACACAGGTGGAAACTGAGTGCCCAAATGAGCCACAGAGATATTAGAAAGAACTTTTTTAGTGTCAGAGTGGTTGATAAATGGAATGCATTAGGAAGTGATGTGGTGGAGGCTGACTCCATACACAGTTTCAAGTGTAGATATGATAGAGCCCAGTAGGCTCAGGAACCTGTACACCTGTTGATTGACGGTTGAGAGGCGGGACCAAAGAGCCAGAGCTCAACCCCCGCAAGCACAACTAGGTGAGTACACACAGCCATCTCTCACACGAAACTACATACACTGACTCTTTCAAAATTAACCTAGGTGATATTTACATATTAGTAAAACAACTCAAACTTCTTGAGAACACTGATGCAATGAAACACACCTGGGCTATATATTACGCTACATACTCCGCCGAACTCCAATTCTCTTTACATAAGTGTACATAACCCTAACCTGATTTGCGTGTAACATATTACATATTAATTACTAAATTCCGTTACGCAAATATAAGCAATACACAAACGTAATGCAAAATATTTGTTTACTTTTAAATTAAACCATAAACCATTAACACTTACTAATTTTACAAGTTAGTTTTATAATTCTTTAGTTACAGACACACCAAGTTACAAGTAAGACTGTATTTGGGAGACAACGTTTCATACCCTGGTTATCTTGAGGTTATCTTGAGATGCTTTCGGGGCTTTTAGTGTCCCCGCGGCCCGGTCCTCGACCAGGCCTCCACCCCCAGGAAGCAGCCCGTGACAGCTGACTAACACCCAGGTACCTATTTTACTGCTAGGTAACAGGGGCATAGGGTGAAAGAAACTCTGCCCATTGTTTCTCGCCGGCGCCTGGGATCGAACCCAGGACCACAGGATCACAAGTCCCGCGTGCTGTCCGCTCGACCGACCGGCTCCCTGGAAGGAACAAACGTCCTCCACAGACAACAACAACAACAAGATCGTATATAGTTGTCGCCAGTTCGACACGAAGGATAAACAGGAATAAAAAAGAAAAGAAAATGACACACATAATTTAACAAACAGTAAAAAAAAAAACCTTACTACACAAGTCAAGAGCAAAGAGTTTAGTGAGAGTGAGGCGACGAAAGGAAGATCAAGGTAAGGAGGTGGAGGGATGAGAGGTGAGAAGAGGAGAGTAAGAGGAGGAGAGAGAGAGAGAGAGAGAGAGAGAGAGAGAGAGAGAGAGAGAGAGAGAGAGAGAGAGAGAGAGAGAGAGAGAGAGAGAGATAGAGAGAGTAGGGTTGGGGGAGGGGGGGGAGAGGGAGGTTGAGGAACAAGAATAAGAGAGACGGATAGCTTCATCTATCAGTGAAGAATGTGAAGTGATAGAAGAAAGCAAAGTTATGGACCTGATAACTTAGAAATGTGGAAATTATAAGGATTGTGAGGGTGATGGTGGGTGGGTGCGGTGAATAGAGCACAATGGTGGCGGTAAAGATGGTGAACAGAGTAGGGGGATAAAAAAAAAGGGTGTTGTGAGGATTGTAAACAGTCGAAATGGTGTGATGGTGAAGAGTGAAAATGTTGTGGTATGGTGAACAGAGTAGAAAGGTTGTGGAGAGGATGGTGAATATAGTGAACAGGATGGTTGGGATGAGTTTTAATAGGATAGTGAGCATGGTGGTTGTGGTAAGTTTGAATAGAATGATAAGTATAGTGAAACGGTGAGTAATGTGAGGAGACCCATGGTTACGATACAAGTATGGTGAATTTGGCGAAGATTATGAAAGCATAGTGAATAAGGTGGAGATGGTGAATATGTTGAATATGGAGAGGATGTTAAATCAGATGAGAATGTTGAATAAGTTTGCGCTGGTGAGTAAGGTTAGACTGGTGAATAAATTTGCGATGTGAATATGGTGAGGATGCTGAATAAGTTTGGAATGCTGAATAACGTACAAATGACGAATAAGTTAAGGATGATTAATACGCACGGATGGTGAATAAGGTAAGAATGATGAGAAAATAATGAGTGACGCTGCCCAGTAAACTAACTCCCCGGGATAAAATAAAAAAGATGAAGGTTAGGATGATGAATAAGGTAAGGATAGTGAATAAGGTAAGGATAGTGAATAAGGTAAGGATAGTGAATAAGGTAAGGATAGTGAATAAGGTAAAGATTGAGAATAAGGTAAGGATAGTGAATAAGGTAAAGATTGAGAATAAGGTAAGGATAGTGAATAAGGTAAAGATTGAGAATAAGGTAAGGATAGTGAATAAGGTAAAGATTGTGAATACGGTAAGGATAGTGAATAAGGTAAAGATTGAGAATAAGGTAAGGATAGTGAATAAGGTAAGGATAGTGAATAAGGTAAGGATAGTGAATAAGGTAAGGATAGTGAATAAGGTAAGGATAGTGAATAAGGTAAGGATAGTGAATAAGGTAAGGATGGTAAATAAGGTAAGGATGGTGAATAAGTTTAAAGTGGTGAATGGTGACGATGGTGAACAGAGAAGCAAATCCGACTAAAGCCAAGTATAGTGATCAGAAAGGAATGCTGAGAGTGATTGAGAGTGAACCCCCCCCCCCCAGCCCTGTCCTCAGGCCAGGCTCGTTAGGGAGTGTGGCTGCCCCCCCCCCTTTATTATTATCCTAAACAATAAATATTTTGATTAATAATGAATATTATTATACATGAATATAAATAAATGCAAAATATTCTTTTTCTCGCATTTCTAATTTCTAATGTTTCTAGTGATGGTGGTCATCACTCATCAAGGTGGTGGTCATGACTCGTCAAGGTGGTGGTCATGACTCGTCAAGGCGGGGGTCATCACTCATCAAGGTGGTGGTCATGACTCGTCAAGGTGGTGGTCATCACTCATCAAGGTGGTGGTCATCACTCATCAAGGTGGTGGTCATCACTCATCAAGGCAGTGGTCATCACTCAGTACCTCAGCTACAGCATCTCCGTTGCTCAGCTGTTGTTTCCATCCCAAATCTCTATGGGGTGTTTGTATCCAAGACAAATTCTCTCTATCACAGATCCTCTACCTCTCTTTCGCCCATAATGATTGGGACTGCCACACTGAACCATGGCATAGATTCATTCATTTCTTGAATCCTCCTTTCCTCAGTAACCTTGTTACGGTTGCATGATAATACCTCTAACTTGTAGAAGAGTCTTGGGTATGAAGTGTTCAATATGGTCTCCTTCAGCGCCCTCAGCGGCCAGCACATCTGCTCCTTTACTTCCACAGATTTCAACGCGGAAGGGAGTCCTCAGAACTCATGATCCTGCCTTGATTAGTTAATATTTTCACAATTCTCTTGATTTCAGCAACTGTCCTTCGGTTTTTGCCTGTTTTTTTCCTAAGGCTTTGTAGTGGAGCCGGTCGGCCGAGCGGACAGGACGCTGGACTTATGATCCTGTGGTCCCGGGTTCGATCCCGGGCGCCGGCGAGAAACAATGGGCAGAGTTTCTTTCACCCTATGCCCCTGTTACCTAGAAGTAAAATAGGTACCTGGGTGTTAGTCAGCTGTCACGGGCTGCTTCCTAGGGGTGGAGGTCTGGTCGAGGACCGGGCCGCGGGGACACTAGAGCCCTGAAATCCTCTCAAGATAACCTCAAGGTAGTGTGGCTTTTTCAATCAGTGCAGAACACAGCTCCTTTTGTGATTGTTTCTATGTATCTTAATTCCATAACAATGGTAGTTGGCTCTACGTTGTAGAGGCACAGTTTTCAATACATACTTTTTTCATTTTCGTTTTGAACGACATTATTCCTAATTACAGTGTATGCTGCTCCAGTCCTGACATAAGTAGGATTAGACGAATCATCAGTGTAGATTTGAGCTAATTAATTTCCAGCTTCTTTATAAATTTCCTCAGGATAATTATGCATCATTTCTTGTAGTATCATGTTGGATATTTGCGTTGTCATCTCCTTTATAATAATAAACGAGATTGATTAATTGATCATTAATTGATCATACATGGTTCATCCTCTCAGGGAGATGACATCCCTACTAGCACGAGCTCACGGGCTTGCTCAAGGAGGTGAAGTTCTTCAAGGAAACATTAAACTGATCAGTGACATGCCTCTTTTTCCTGTTCCTTCTATAAGAGAACAGAACTCTGCTTTTTTTGGCTTGACAATGTCGTTGAAGTGGGAGTCTCCGGCTATCTTAATTGCAAGCTTAGCAATCAGTTTCTTATCTCTGTTTTTGCCACTGGGGAAATATATATCATCTCATAGATGCGAAGTTTTGGCTGTTTTTGGGACGATAAGAATTATAATCACAAGTATTACAAGAAATGCAAGAATTACAAAATGACATACGTTCAATTTTGTATACTTTCGAGCCATTATATATATCTTGAAGAATATGTGCATAAGACTAGTTAGCCATAGTCTATAGCGGAGCGTGCATATGTTATATTCATTATTTTGGGTACGGCAAGAGAAGCCCCGTGCTCATTATACATTGATGAATAATGTATTGAAGTATTTGATGATCAAATCTCATGGCTCTCAGGGTCCTGAGATAGTTTTTACGTGTCTCTATTATCCGCTTCCTTCTCCTTATCTTTGAAAGAGCCCACAGTGACTCTAAGGTACCGATAATAAGCTGGGAATTATCGGTTAGGATGCGTTCAATTTTGTTGTGCTTAATACATTCTAAAACGCTAAAATTGACCTCTCTTAATCCATTTGCCCTGATTCTAATTATATCATAAGAGTAATTTGAATGCCTGTGTTGCCTCTCCTTAAAGTGAACACAAAGGTCTGTGTTGCCTCTCCTATAAGTGAACATAAATATCTGTGTTGCCTCTCCTTTAAGTGAACATAAGGGTCGGTGTTGCCTTTCCATCAATTATTCATTTACTTAGCATTAATTATATCATCTCCCTATACTCTTGTCAGGTAGCAAAAATAATTTGTGGAATCCAGTCAACCGACCACATGAAGGCTCTGGCACACAGTTGGCTCCTGGCTCATTCCTATTTAATTGTTATTAGCAATGAATATACATTTAAAATATATATATATAAGGAGATACAACAAAAAAGCCCATCAAAAAATGAGTTTTATGAGCCAATCTTCACATGTACGGAAGCAGCTCTTAGCTTGCAGTTTCTTAAGGAAAATCAGCACTGTTCTTAATGGACCTTTGATCATTTTGTTAAAAAGACCAGAATCAAAGACAATATGCTAACAAAGACAAATGTGATACAAAAGATGACCAAAACGGAGATGAGCAGCAGCAAACAAAAACAACCAAACCATTAAGGTGAACAAAGAACAAAAACCACAAGGGCACATGTCTCGACATGTCTCGACATGTCTCGACAGGGTAATCAATTAACCACTAACTAAAAGAGCCGCCGGGCCAGCCATAAGCTAGCCATGATTTGGGCAAAATATGTTAATAATCAGACGCGTTTCGCCCTATTACAGATCAATTTAATTAATCAACAACATGTGGCAATAGGAGGACTTGAGGTCAAGGGAATGTGGACTGCCTGTACACCCGAGGCCACTCGAGGGAAGAATTTACACTATTGTTGTTATATATTCCATTAAATATGTACACGGGAGATACTGGGAGTATTGTAACTTCGTCTTTCGTGGGGTTCTGATATCGTGGTAGAACCTTCAGAACTTAATGACAAAATCATTGGAGCAGGAGATCGATCCAGCATCTTGGGTAACCTCCCAGACGCGCGTCTTAACCGTGGACCACGATGTGCTTAAGATCATATAATCCGGGATCGTGTATGTGTGCCTTTGGATTAGTTATACCAATCAAATCTTACAATCATGTAAGATTTGGATTGGTTATATCAGCTCGGTGCCGCCAGATTCCTAGTGGGTCCGGGAGGAACACAGTTTATATTATCTGGAGCATATCGTGTTCCGTGGGCGCGCGTCTGGGGACAACCCAGGACGCTGGTTCGAACCCCGTTCAGCTTCAATGCTTTTTTCATAGATATATCAGGTTCTGTGGTTTCCTTGTGTGCTCAGAGCTTAATCATTTGAGGGGTTCTGTTACGATGGTCGAGTGAGCACCACGGCCAACAATACGTTTGTTAATTCTTTACTGGGAACAATCTACAATCCCTACAACATTACCCCACATCTGTTTTATCCTGCCAAGGGGTCCTAGAGCTAACAGCTCGACCCTGCAAGCACAAATAGTAAATTCGCACACTTACAAACTATCATAATTTGTATTCATCTTAAATAAATAATTGATCTTACCTTCTTTCCGTCTAAAGCCTCGAAATAGTACCCGGATTTGTTTCTCTTAAGAAATGTAATCCATCCTGGGATTTTTCAGCTCCACCAATTAAGGCTTTTTGGTGATTTTTTTGTCATGTTTCCGCAGCCTTCCGCCGCCTCAGCCGCTACTCTTTGCACCTACAAAAAGAGCGTGTTTCATTTTGACTTTGGAACATTTCGTAGTTTTAATTTCATTTTGGAAATGCCGTATATAATTTATTAAAAAAATACGTTAAATATTCTATTGGTTCCTTGCACCGAGTTTCTTTTTTTTCGAATTTATATATTTTTGTTTCTCTCGGGTGTTTTGATTTTTCCACGTCAGCTGTGTTACCTCTAATGGTTTGAAGTTTGTTGAGTTAAGTGGAATGTGCATCAACTGTAGTTAACTGCTCCACCAGTAGTATTAACTTACCTGGATGTACTCCTCCTTCAGGAGCAACTTACCTGGATGTACTCCTCCTTCAGGAGCAACTTACCTGGATGTACTCCTCCTTCAGGAGCAACTTACCTGGATGTACTCCTCCTTCAGGAGCAACTTACCTGGATGTACTCCTCCTTCAGGAGCAACTTACCTGGATGTACTCCTCCTTCAGGAGCAACTTACATGGATGTACTCCTTCTTCAGGAGCAACTTACCTGGATGTACTCCTCCTTCAGGAGCAACTTACCTGGATGTACTCCTCCTTCAGGAGCAACTTACATGGATGTACTCCTCCTTCAGGAGCAACTTACCTGGATGTACTCCTCCTTCAGGAGCAACTTACATGGATGTACTCCTTCTTCAGGAGCAACTTACCGAGATATTTTTGTGTAGAATGAATCATCAGTGTATAATATTTGCATCACTCACCAGCAATATAAATGGAAATTTCTTCATCGTCTCCGCAACGCTGTTCTCCTTAACCCACTGCGATTTTGACACTTTCGATCACAGTGAAATCCAAAGCACCGATATATTGACGCTTCCCCTGCTTATAATGAGCATCGGGGCTTCGATGGGTTGTCTAGGGTAGGCTAGCCTCAGAAGTCTAAGGATAAACCCTATATTACAATGCTCTTTTATCACTCTGAATGTTCAGTAATATGTTGATTGTTTATATATATATATATATATATATATATATATATATATATATATATATATATATATATATATATATATATATATATATTAGTATATTTTGGTAGCAGTCTTTCTTGTAAACATATATTATTAAATATGACCGAAAAAGTAAGATTAATAATTCTAACACGAATTTTCTCAATATTTCTTATGTTTCTTTTCACTGTCGATGGTAATTGAAAAATCAATTCTCAAAAATTGTTATCCTTACAGACAAAAATCAGAAGATACAATTGACGATTTACTATAAACCCCCAAAAACGGCCAGCCTACTCATGAGAAACTCTACAGACACAAAGCAGAACGCTTTAAAAGAGACCAACGTCGTCTATGCCTTCAAATGCCCACTTGGGGACTGTAAGCCTCAAAGAACTCAGTATATAGGCTAGACAACAACATCTCTTTCCAGGCGATCAACGATGCATAAGCAACAGGGCTCCATTAAGGAACATATAATCTCTTCCCACAACCAGACCATCACCAGAGAAGTCTTAACAAACAACACAGAAATCATCGATAGATACAGCGATAGCAGGCGGCTTGACATCTGCGAGGCACTACACATCAAGAAGTCAACACCAGCAATCAACAGCCAATTAATGCACAACTATATTCTACCCACTTCAAGACTCCGCACCAATATAGAAGTATCAAGAAATATGGGCCAATAGTTCCTTTGCAGCTACTTCCATTCTTCCCTTTAATTTACCCAATTTATACCCATTGCACCGTGTTCTGTCCTGTGTTGAAAGTTTGCTCTATCTTGTGTTGAAAGTTTTGTTCACCTCATCCAAAACTGTTGTAACATATCACCTCACCCAAATGCGGGTATATAAGATGAAAGCTGTTTAAATGATAGCATAGTAGAACTCTGTTTAGTGTTTGCAGGTTATAGTTGAGTGTGTGTGTAAACTAAAGTCTTTGAAAATGTAATAAGTTATTACGAAACGCGTTCAAGTGTCGCGTCAGACTAGAAATAAAAATGAATTTTGGAGAATTGATTTTTCAATTACCATCGACAGTGAAAAGAAACATAAGAAATATTGAGAAAATTCGCGTTAGAATTATTAATCTTACTTTTTCGGTCATATTTAATATATATATATATATATATATATATATATATATATATATATATATATATATATATATATATATATATATATATATATATATATATATATATATATATAAAAGGGAAGGGAGTACCACCTCTGGCTGGAAGAAGGGGGGACCCATAGCCTCTGAGGAAACCACACATAACGCATTGGAGGGAATGTAGGTCCCCTACATTCTATATATATATATATATATATATATATATATATATATATATATATATATATATATATATATATATATATATTTCACTGAACGGGGTGAGAACAGCATGAGAAACCTCATCCATTTACGTGAATTTATACCTTAATATACTTATTTCAATTTCAATTGTGTGAGGCGGGAACCCAGAGCAGGAAGGTTATATCCTGCTCCTCCGACCTGGGTCACGCCGTTTGTGCTCTAATGTAGCACAAACTCGCGCCGTTTGTCTTACTTTTATGACATGGAAGGTCAGCCGTGTTATATCAGCAGTTATTGTCATGGCTTCGTTATTGGCGTCTTGGAGCTATTGGTTATCTCAGGCTCATATGCTTCAGGGAAATATAATTACTGTCTTTATTCGAGTAACTGGCATCATAATGATTATTTAGACGGGGTTAAATAAGTCATTCACTCATTCACTCACCCATTCATTCACTCATTCACTCACCCATTCATTCACTCATTCACTCACCCATTCATTCACTCATTCACTCACCCATTCATTCACTCATTTACTTAATCATTCACTCACTCATTCGCTGACTCTTTCATTCACTCATTCATTAACTCGCTCACTCGCTCAGTCATTCACACTGTAACTCATCCCCTCTCTCTCCCTCTGGTTCTTGAAGGATTCTGAGTCTTCACAAAAGCCTCTTAAATGGCAGGTCCACGATAACACCAGAGGTTCCTGGTAGGGAGTCCCAAAGACCACGACACCAGGCACTCCTCCCTGACACGCACTGTCCGGGCGCACCATACCAGGTACTTCCCTTATCTGTCAACAGTACCACATTTACAGTCCCAAAATTTGCTTACTGTAGGTGTAGCCTGCACATGGCTGTAAAGCTATATATATATATATATATATATATATATATATATATATATATATATATATATATATATATATATATATATATATATATATATATATATATATGTACATGTAACATTAACAATGTTACATATATATGTAACATAGTTACATATACAATGTTACAGGTATATGTAACAATGTATATGTAACATTAACAACGCAAAAGCATTACAGAGGGCACAAAAGGTCTTTATCAGACCTCATATTAGATTATTACATAAACAATTTCATCTATCCTTCACACCTTATAGTTACAATGTCAGCTAGTTACAGAGAATGTTCTATTTCAAGAGCTATACATTTACAGTAAGTCATCATACATTAATGGTAGGTCTTATCGCTAATACATAATAGTTTAACCTATGGGGATATTACAGAGTCATAGGGGAGCTGCTGTTTATTATTAGTCCTCACAATACACTACTTGTTTCTTCATCTCATATGTCGTTCATCTACTGGAAGCGAAATGTGGATACAGTGCAAGGTTTTCAGGTAATTTATCCATGGTAATTAAATAGGTTGCCATATCACACAGAGTGAGCTTAGATTTATCTGTAAATGGCTCCTACAATTTTACTACAATCCAAGATATAGTGTTCGAGTGTGTGTGTCCTTGTCTTTGTCCACACACTTTACACTTTACTTCATCTAGATCCCTATACAAGCCGAACTGCCAGAGATACTTGTATCTAAGTTTTATACGAGCTGTGACAACATCTGTTAGTCTACTGACTTTGTTACTTGCCTCATACACATGTTTTACTTCACACATTTCATTGTGATAAACAATGGACCTGTTAGTTCCAGTTTGCACTGTTCTACTTCTTTAAATTCATCCAGGAGTTCTCGTCTAATGACACTTTTAAGGGACCTATTTGATAACTCAAGATTCCGTTCAATACTGTCTTTATTTACTTCAGCCTTAGCAAGGGCGTCAACTTTGTCATGTTCCTGCAAACCAATGTGAGAAGGAATCCACAACATTTTTATATTTACCCTCTTGCTAAGTATTCTTATATATCTACGTCTAGCTTCCAATACAAGCACGTTATTACTTGATTGCAAACTGTTTATTACTAGTAGTGAGGAAAGGGAGTCAGAAATAATTAAGCTGTCTACTTCAGTGTTGTCAATAATTTCGAGTGCTACCAGTATTGCGACCAACTCGGCTTGCATTGTGGATGCCCAGTTACTATTTCGAGTCTTATTGATCCTGGCGTCATGGTGGGCCAAATTAGGCACGGACTTACTACAAAAGATCAATGAGACTATTACTACATATTTAAAATGAAAACTAGTTTAATCTTGCTCGGGAGGAATATTAGTTCGTCGTGGATGGTTTGCAAGGTAACGACTGGCTTATATGTCAAAGTTAAATATTAAATATAATTTTTTTAATCCATGCCAAAAAGAATCAACACATACATAAATAATAATAAAAAAAATTACGTAAAAACTCCAATAAATGAATAACAAGATTGCGAAATGCGATCAATACTTCACCGACGAAAATCTCTCAACATCTCTAATCAACTATTCGCTACAGTGAATTATTATTATGGTATGGAAAATCAATACACACACGCGGTACAGCGGCTACTGGTCCGGTTCTTCTCTAAACCCAGAACCTGTTAAACCTTCACCTGGAACCTGTTAAACCTTCACTCAGAACCTGGTGACACTTCGCCCAGAACCTGGTGACACTTCGCCCAGAACCTGTTGACACTTCGTCCAGAACCTGTTGACACTTCACCCAGAACCTGTTGACACTTCACCCAGAACCTGTTGACACTTCACTCAGAACCTGTTGACACTTCACTCAGAACCTGTTGACACTTCACCCAGAACCTGTTGACACTTCACCCAGAACCTGTTGACACTTCACCCAGAACCTGTTGACACTTCACCCAGAACCTGTTGACACTTCACCCAGAACCTGTTGACACTTCACCCAGAACCTGTTGACACTTCACCCAGAACCTGTTGACACTTCACCCAGAACCTGTTGACACTTCACCCAGAACCTGTTAACACTTCACCCAGAACCTGTTAACACTTCACCCAGAACCTGTTGACACTTCACCCAGAACCTGTTGACACTTCACCCAGAACCTGTTGACACTTCACCCAGAACCTGTTGACACTTCACCCAGAACCTGTTAACACTTCACCCAGAACCTGTTGACACTTCACCCAGAACCTGTTGACACTTCACCCAGAACCTGTTGACACTTCACCCAGAACCTGTTAAACCTTAAACCAGTACCTGTTTAGACGGTGGAAGTAGACATGCATCAGTTATGTTGTTAACGAGAATCTCGTCGTATAGACTTGTTTTGATTTAGAAGATTTATTCCTAAGTGACTGGTTTAGATTTAGATGTTTTAATAATAAATGTTAATACAAATCATTACATTTGTGGCTAGGGTGGAGAGATGTACAGCCGTAAAAGTCTTAGAGCGGTGAGACTTATGGAAAAGACTTTCAAACTACTTGAACTGCTCGTCAGAACGACGGCCTCGCTTCTTGCAGGGTCGGCGTTCGATCCCTGATGGTTCACGTTTTCAGGCCAGTTCCTAATCCTCATGTCCCATCCAAGACTATGCAGGCATATCTTAGTTCGCATTGTAATCTCCTTCCTACTGTAAGTGTAGCACTGTATTCTTGAACCATAGTACTACTGTCATTAGGAGCGTTAATCCAGAGTTTATGAACGCTGTGTAAGCGTTCATACACTCTCACTACAAAGCCGAGGACACGAGAAAGGATGAACGACGGGCCAAATTGCCACATGCAAGGATGGTCCTATTTTTAACATTTTTAAATCATATTTTTAAATAATTACGGTAATTTCTTCATTGACGCTCATCGTTCCATTCATCTGGGACTCTGTTTTTTTAAACCAATGTTTACCTATATGCTTTTTAAATATAAATTTATCCAATTTGAATACTTTGTTATAAGTTCTGATTTAATTTTATAGTTTGGGCACAGGATTTATATCTCCTTTCTTATACCTGCTTTTTATTACAATACTTTAATCATGCTTTATTTCGTTTTACAGCTTTTAAGTGTATCTAACTTCGATTACCTATATATGTTTTTCTGATGTTAGGATTAAATTAAATTATATTAATTTATCTCTTTAATGCTCTGGATTAACTTCAATTAGCGCAATCTATTTACGTGATGCTAGAGATTAACTTCAATTATCTTAGTCTGTCTTCCAGGTGGTTGGGAATAACTTCAATTATCTTAACCTGTCTTTAGAAAGATTTGTGATTAACTTCAATTATCTTAACCTGTCTTTAGAAAGGTTTGTGATTAACTTCAATTATCTTAACCTGTCTTCCTGATGCTTGGGACCAAACTGACTGTAATTCTTCGTCGTATGTTCTTAAGACAATACTTGTCCATTGTGTAACACGGAGGGGGAGACAACACAACATATTCTATGTCAGAGTTCACTAACACAATGTAAATGCAGATGATGAGTCACAATAACGTGGCTGAAATATGTTGACAAGACCACACACTAGAAAATGAAGGGACGACGACGTTTCTTTTTTGCCTAACCACAATCGACTTGAAAATGGTCCAGGATGGACCGAAACGTCGTCGTCCCTTTATTTTCTAATGTGTGGTCTGGTCAACACAACGTAAACTTGTGAGGTAAAATAACTACTCTTTTTGAGAATGTTGCTAGATACAGCGGCCAGTATGTTCTCGGCCGCACTGCTTACACTAATACATGGTCTAAAACTGCCTAACCATGACCTTTCTCACGATTCACACAACATAAAACATGCAACTGTTTTGCCTAACCAAAATCGTACGAACCCAATCAACCTACCTAACCTATCAAATACAAAACAAAAAACGTGTATACTACACCGTTTGAATTTGTACTAACACGTCACATTTCTAGCGGATTAGTCGATTCCGTAGAAATGCGACGCATTAAGTGAGAGGGTTGGACGAGAGTCACGCTAACAGCCAGTCTGTTCTGAGCAAGTGGGAGTCGAGGCTGGTCCTTGAACCTGCTGGGGGGAAGTAGCAACTGTCGAGGTGTGGATCTGGAGGCTGTCCAGACGTCTCGAGTGTTCATGAGAGAGTCCTTGTGCACGTCTGAGGCAATGCAGTTTTTAGTTTGATAGGTAGTAATTGTGCTGAGAGGGGGAGTTGCCCCCAGAAGGCCTAAGTATGGGAATGCGTGCACAGGCCGCCCTTAGATAAAAAGTGGGGTAGGGCACCTCGCCCTCGAGGATAGGGCGAGGTGCCAGATCACAAAGGGGGTTATTGGACCACCTTGTCTCAAAGTGTCCAACAAGTGGAAGGAACTTTGAGTTTTAGGCCAATGAAAGAAAAGGGGATCTTCCCCCTTTGAGAAGGAGGAGGTCACTATTGGTAAGTCATAGTGCCAACCCCTTTTCTCTGGCAAGGGCCTACAGAGCTGTGCCTGGGATGCTCTACAGCACCACGTCACAGAATAAGGCCTAAAGATTGACAGCTGGGCGGGCCTGAGGGGTGTGGCTCGTCTGGTCTGAGAGGCAGGACTCAGCGGCCTGAGGGGTGTGGCTCGTCTGGTCTGAGAGGCAGGACTCAGCGGCCTGAGGGGTGTGGCTCGTCTGGTCTGAGAGGCAGGACTCAGCGGCCTGAGGGAGAGGAAATGGTAGTTTGAGCTACACTGAAGAACAGGTGGGGAAGTGTACCCACCTAGTTGTGCTTGCGGGTGTGATTGATATATATATATATATATATATATATATATATATATATATATATATATATATATATATATATATATATATATATATATAAGGAAGGGAGTACCACCTCTGGCTGGAAGAAGGGGAACCCATAGCCTCGGAGGAAACCACACATAACGCATTGGAGGGAATGTAGGTCCCCTCCAATACAATTTCTGTGTGCTTTTCTCCTACCAGCCCCTTCCCTTTTTTTTTCCTTTCCCCCTTACCTTTATATATATTATATATATATATATATATATATATATATATATATATATATATATATATATATATATATATATATATATATATATATATATCTCGTGATGTTATATAGTTTTTATATAACTGTGTTGTTTCCGTGCTTGTAATCTACACATCATTTAAGATCAAAGCATTCTATACAAAGCTTTCTTCTATATTTGTCTCACAATTAACCTGCTGGTCTCTCCAAGACTTACATACCAGAAGACTACAGCGTCAAGGTCCTATATAATATCTCCTACGCTTCTGTGTCTGTGATAACTCTCCACAAGTCTTACTCTGTCTTCTATGTCCCTGCGACCCCGAGAGGGAAGAGGGCCCCTGCGGCCCCGAGAGGTAAGATTGCCCCCTGCGACCCCGAGAGGGAAGAGGGCCTCTGCGGCCCCGAGAGGTAAGAGGGCCCCTGCGGCCCCGAGAGAGAAGAGGGCCCCTGCGGCCCCGAGAGAGAAGAGGGCCCCTGCAGTCCCGAGAGAGAAGAGGGCCCCTGCAGCCCCGAGAGGGAAGAGGGCCCCTGCGGCCCCGAGAGGGAAGAGGGCCCCTGCGGCCCCGAGAGGGAAGAGGGCCCCTGCAGCCCCGAGAGGGAAGAGGGCCCCTGCAGCCCCGAGAGAGAAGAGGGCCCCTACAGCCCCGAGAGAGAAGAGGGCCCCTGCAGCCCTGAGAGGGAAGAGGGCCCCTGCAGCCCCGAGAGGGAAGAGGGCCCCTGAGCCACTCTGCCACCCACCACTTCCTTTCAACCATCAAGCAACTGGGCCGAGCTGTCAAACCGGATTGTGGGTAGGCATTATTAACACAGCCCGACCCGGTACTGCTGGCATCATAGTTATTACCTCTCATACAATCCCACCTCATCGTTTGTGCTCTCAGCCAGCCCTCCCTCCCTCCCTCTCTCCCTCACTCCCTCCCTCACTCCCTCACCAACATCTTCCCTCCCTTTTGACCAAACTCCTCCCTTCCCTCCAAAATGCTCCCACCACCACCTCCTCCTCTCCATAGCCTTACCAATAACATTCCCCTCTAGCCCTACACTTCCTGCCACACCCCCTTCTCCCTCTCTCCCCCAATCCTCCCTCATCTTCAACCATCCCCTTATACCTCCTACACCCTTCCCTGCCCCCACCCGACCTCCTCCTCCCCAACCCTACCCCCGGTGTTAGCAAATAATTCTTCCATTGTGTTATTATTGAGCGCTAGCCACACTGGGTTAAACAAAAAAATGACCCCGGGACACGCCGGTGACGGACGGGAAGGAACCATCTTTTTAAGACGTTCTCCGTTCTCCTTGAGCCGCTCCGCCCCGAGCCTCGTGTGGCAACAACGACGATGAATTGACATTAGACCGATCATCTCTGGTCTCTTGCGACGCTCTCCTCTCTGGTGAGTACTGAGACGCGTCCAAAACCTGGCCACACATTACAATTATGACGTCACTGTGACGTCACATGCTTCGTATGCACACTATGTTTAAATTAGATTATTCTCTTTTCTTATTTAAATTTCTTATATCCATTTTTTTATGATTCACACTCCTATGCTAAATTCAAATATTTAAATGCGCTCAAAATACTGAATGTTTGTTCATATTATTATATCAAAATGAATATATCAAAATATATTCATTTTGTGTTCATTTGAACACAAGATGTTCACGGGGTTGAATTCCGTGTATCGCATATTGTGGGGTGTGCGGTGGGAAGGGGGGGGGGGGGGGGTGAGTGACTGGTGGGGAGGGGGGAGAGTGAATGGTGGGGAGGTGGGGGTGACTGGTGGGGAGGGGGCTGACTGGTGGGAGGGGGTGACTGGTGGGGAGGGGGGAGAGTGGTAGGGAGCGGAGGGGACTGGTAGGGAGCGGAGGGGACTGGTGGGGAGTGGGGAGACTGTTGGGGAGGGGGAGACTGGTGGGGAGTGGGGGGGACTGGTGGGGAGGGGGAGACTGGTGGGGAGGGGGGAGACTGGTGGGGAGGGGGGAGACTGGTGGGGAGGGGGGAGACTGGTGGGGAAGGGGGGTGACTGGTGGGGAGGGGGGTTAGGGGTGGGGAGTGGGGGGCCCCGGGTGCGTAGTGGGAAGAGGGGGGGGGGCTCGGGTGAGTGGAGGGTAGGGGGCGCTGGGTGGGGGGGGGGGAGGGCCTGGGAGGGCAGTTTGCCAGGCTAATAAGGAGGTCGTTGACGTGTGGGACCACAATAGATGGCAAATTATATTGAAGAGCGTATTACAAAGCGCTTTTAACGCTGTACTCTGACTTTTACTCTTGCACTATATTTCCTTCATTGTGTGGGGGACGGGGTCAGGGGGTGTACAGCTGTATGTCCTACATACAGTATACATACTGTATGAAGGTATACATACAGTATGTATACACTGTACGTATACACAAGGGATACCTGTCAGCCTGACACTAAAGTGATAAACAATCTCGACTCAATGTAAGCAAATTCTGTCAATAAACACGTCTATAACATCTACCACCTCCACGTATGGGTCTACTACCTCCACGTATGGGTCTACCACCTCCACGTATGGGTCTACCACCTCCACGTATGGGTCTACCACCACCACGTACGGATCTACCACCTCCACGTACGGATCTACCACCTCCATGTACGGATCTACCACCTCCACGTACGGATCTACCACCTCCACGTACGGATCTACCACTTCCACATACTGATCTACCACCTCCACGTACGGATCCACCACCTCCACGTACGGATCTACCACCTCCACGTACGGATCTACCACCTCCACGTACGGCTCTACCACTTCCACATACTGATCTACCACCTCCACGTCCGGATCTACCACCTCCACTTACGGATCTACCACCTCCACGTACGTATCTACTACCACGTACGGATCTACCACCTCCACGTACGGATCTACCACCACGTACGGATCTACCACCTACACGTACGGATCTACCACCTCTTTAATACATAGTTGACACATGCTCGTATCTGAAGCCAGATACAAATATATTCAAAATATTAATTATGGAAACAGAGTTCATTTTATATGGATTCCATCACATCCGAATGAGAGACAGCTGACGACTTAACCAAATAATCTGTCTTAAAAAACAAAAGTTGACTATAACGTCAAGTTTTTTTCCGTTCAGACTCGTACTGAACTAAGGGGACTGAGTTCCTAGAGAGAGAGAGAGAGAGAGAGAGAGAGAGAGAGAGAGAGAGAGAGAGAGAGAGAGAGAGAGAGAGAGAGAGAGAGAGAGAGAGAGAGAGAGAGAGAGAGAGAGAGAGAGAGAGAGAGAGAATTCACCTAGTTGAATACACCTAGTTGTGTTTGCGGGGTTGAACTTTGCTCTTTCGGCCCGCCTCTCAACTGTCAATCAACTGTTTACTAACTACTTTTTTTCTCTCCACACCACACACACACATACACACACACACACACACACACACACACACACACACACACACACACACACACACACACACACACACACACCAGGAAGCAGCCCGTGACAGCTGATTAACTCCCAGGTACTTATTTACAGCTAGGTAACAGGGGCATTCAGGGTGAAAGAAACTTTGCCCATTTGTTTCTGCCTGGTTCGGGAATCGAACCCGCGCCACAGAATTACGAGTACTGCGCGCTATCCACCAGGCTACCAGGCCCCTAGATAGTGTGTATGTGTGTGTGTGTGTGTGTGTGTGTGTGTGTGTGTGTGTGTGTGTGTGTGTGTGTGTGTGTGTGTGTGTTCCCTCTCTTGGTTTTCAGTTCTGTGTCTGGGAACTCAAATAATCTCCCTGACCTGTTAATCATTACTGTGTTGTACGACAAGGACGACAAGGACGACAAGGACGACAAGGACGACAAGGAACATTGCAATACCGCGGAAATATAGCCCGCTGCCGACTCAATAACGCGGAAATATCTTAACCATTATTTCCATTTACTTCCTTGTGTGTCATTTGATGTAAGTTGACTTCACTATTTCCGGAAAGTCTGAATAAACCAAGCACTAACTTAATCTATTTACACTCCACCACTTTACCAATTCTAACTGCAGATTAATAAGAGAATCAATGAGTCTTTAAGGGTTAAAAAATTAGATGAATAGAATAAACTAAATATTTTATCTTCCAAACAAGTCAGTTAACTGAAAGTATATTCCGTTTATGAGGACCAATACCCGGAAGTATGACTCGTTCAAAGATGTAAATATTTCGTGGAAGAGCTCGTCTAAAACTGAAAACCAAACAGCAGTCCAAAACATCGACGATTTTTAGGGTTCAAAACTCCATACATTTCACCCATAATAATATGATTATTATCTTATGGAGGATGAGTGGGAAAGAAAAATACAAAATAGAACACCTAGGCCAGACACGCTGAAACGTATAACTTGGTTAACCCCACCCCAAAAAAAAAGCAAAAAAAAAAAAACAGACAAGCTAAAAAAAAAAAAACACGCAAAAAAGGTCAATACACGACACGAGACACAGCCGGCTCCTCCGGGCAGATGCCAATCATATGATATCACCAATTACGCTGGCAAATATAAAATGAAACACGACCTTGGTTCCTCGGGCCGGTCTATAATATCATGTGACCCGAGTAATATATCAGTAATAGGCAATAACACAACTCCTGCCTCTCGGTCTTACCTCTCAGTCCCACTAAGCCACACACTTGCCCTCCCTCCCTCTCTACCCCATCTCTCTCTCTCTCTCTCTCTCTCTCTCTCTCTCTCTCTCTCTCTCTCTCTCTCTCTCTCTCTCTCTCTCTCTCTCTCTCTCTCTGGAAGAAGTGATGAATAGTCAGAAATCCTTGCTTTCTGAAAGAGCAAGGTGGAAGAAAGGATGTATATAGTGTGTTGGCCACGGAGATATGTTGAGAAAGGGGTGGAGGCTGGTGGAGAGATTGACTGGGAAAGGGAAGGCCTCGAGAGAGAAAGAGTGGAAGGGAGGTACTTGAGAGACGGAGGAGGAAGAAGTTTTTGTTTATTTTTTATTTAATTTATATATACAAGAGTTCTCACATTCTTGTACAGCCACTAGCACGTATAGCGTTTCGGGCAAGTCCTTAATCCTATGTTCCCCGGAATACGACCCGCCAAATCGTTTAACAACCAGGTACCCATTTTACTGTTCGGTAAACAGAGGCTTCAGTTAAGAATTGACGCCTAGTAAATCCTCCCCGGCCAAGATACGAACCCAGGACAAAGCGTTCGCGAAACGCCAGGCGAATGTCTTACCACTACACCATGGGCAAGTTTAGTCTAAGAAGACGTGGGTAGAAATAAGTAATTAAAAAAATTAAAAAGGAGGATAGGGCGAATGACGGATGAGGGATATTGTAGGATAGGAGGGCACATTGTATATAGAAAAGAGTAAATAACGGGATGGCATAGCAACATTTAATTAGAAAGAAGGGTGGGGCAGGATTAAGTCGAATAGGGGCTCACCATAGCCCGTGCTACTTGGGACTTTTGTTCCGTGTAGCTGAATCTTAAGCAATAAACAACGGGTGGGCAGGAGCGATTATATTGGAAAAGGAAGTTGATTGTTGAAAAATAAGAAATCACAAGAGAGGAAAAGATAAGGGAATAGATACTAGGGGAAAATATAGCCAGGAGAAAAGAATGGGAGAGAGAGGGGAGGGAATTATCAGGGGAAAGCGTCTTGCCATTATGATTCTAATGCACTTGGAATGGGGGTCAGGATAAGGATTTGGGATGGGACGGGGGGAAAGGAATGGTGCCTAACCACTTGGACGGTCAGGGATTAAACGCCGACCTGCATGAGGCAAGACCGTCGCTCTATTGTCCAGGCCAAGTAGTTAGAAGCAATGGGAGAACAAAATCAGATACGAAAGAGTAGGTTAGATATACCATTGGAAGGACGAACACTTGCAAAAAAAAAGAAAAACTTGAAACCCACAGGGAATATAAGGAGAGTCAAGCGTTGATATCAGAGGAGCAGAGAAGCGAACATTTGGGAGAGACTGCATCGTTCTCCTGGACTGTCTGCCTCCACCATTCATCAACATTATGGACAAGGTAGAGAACAGAACAAGAAGGCTCATCTCTAGTCTTGACCCAGTCTGGTTGCATTCCTCTGAACATCAGAGCCTTCAACTCTAGCGAAATGTTCGTGGACTTAGTGTTGAGTGTAAGACCAATATTCTCGAAGTTCCTGACCTGGTCTAACCTCGTGGACGCCCAGAAGTTGGCACTCGTGTCACAAGGCGCTCAGCCATCAACATCCTCATGAAGGTAATGTCTTGCTCAAGAACATCACTCCATCAGTGATCATTCATTCATAGGTTGATTTTAGAACCTTCAAGTGCACGCAAGAAATCATGTCAACCGAGCATATGAAGGCCGTGACACACAGTTGGAAAGAGGATAGAAAGGTGAAAGAAAAAGTGCATCTCTCTCTCTCTCTCTCTCTCTCTCTCTCTCTCTCTCTCTCTCTCTCTCTCTCTCTCTCTCTCTCTCTCTCTCTCTCTCTCTCTCTCTCTCTCTCTCCCTCTCTCTCTCTCTCCCTCTCTCTTGCAACTTTCCCCCCACTGCTCCCCCAGGTTGAAAACGATACCAGTTTATATAGGAGTCAAAGGGAGAAATGGTTGGATGGTTTCCTTTTGATGTCGGGCGGTGTTTGATGCGTGTTTTCTTGTGGGTATGAACGTGAAGCATATTGTCCCTAGTCGGCCAGCCTCCTCCCTATGCCTTTCCTAGTTCGATGCGTTTCTTCCTGTGGACAACAACGAGAACCCCATTGTCACTTTCTGCCCCCCCTACTCCCATCCCTCCCTCTGTGCCTTCCTAAACTAAATGTTTACGCAGCGTCAAGAACACACACCCTGCCTGCTGTAAATGCACGTGCTGTAAATAAGTAAATATGACGCTACTGCAGATCAAAAGTTGTGTAAATGGGAAAGCGGCGTATCGCCAAGGGTGCCAGACTGGTGTAAATCAAAGTGATCTACACAAGTCAATATAAACATCCTTGGTGGGGTGGGGGTGTGGGGTGTTGTGGGGGGCACATGTGATGTGGGGGTGTGGGGTGTTGTGGGGGGCACATGTGATGTGGGGGTGTGGGGTGTTGTGGGGGGCACATGTGATGTGGGGGTGTGGGGTGTTGTGGGGGGCACATGTGATGTGGGGGTGTGGGGTGTTGTGGGGGGCACATGTGATGTGGGGGATATTAACATTCACGAGTCGTCTGAGTTAAGTCTAACAGCTCATACTCCCGTAAATGCAAATTGCAACTCATTCTCCAAAAGTGATAGTGCCCACAGCGCCTGCAGATGGGACGCACAAGTTATATGTACTGCTGTACACACACAAGTCCTGTGCAGGCGATGAGTCACAATAACGTGGCTAAAGTATGTTGACCAGACCACACACTAGAAGGTGAAGGGACGACGACGTTTCGGTCCGTCCTGGACCATTCTCAAGTCGATTGAGAATGTCGATTGAGAATCGACTTGAGAATGGTCCAGGACGGACCGAAACGCAGATGACATCCTTGTGCATACTAAAACCCACCGCGAAATGCAAACAGTCTTAAATTGTATACATACAGCTTGTGAGAGCCTTGGTCTTGTAATCAACGCTGCTAAAACTAAGGTATTTAACAGACAAATTGGCAACCGCAAAAGTGGACCACGAAAACTTAAGATAGACAACATACCAATAGACTATGTCTCTTCTTTCAAATACCTTGGAGTCTCTGTCCCTTGTACCTCAACTGCAGTCAATAAGTTACATCAACAATGTAGAGACAGACTCAAGGCTCTCAGAACTGTAGTGGGGTACAGCCCGAAATATGGTGTTAATATTAGAATAGCAAGAATGATGTATTTAGCGTATATAAGGTCTCTGATAGACTATCATGCACCAGCTTTGGTCCAGCAGAATGGCAAAAGTATTGATAGACTGGAAAAAATGCAAAATGAAGCACTCAGAATTATACTTGGCTGTCCTATAACTACCAAAGTTCTCAACATGCGGAAAGAATTAAATATACTTAGCATTCGAGATAGAATATTTGAAATTAATCTTATGATGGGACTAAAACTGCTGCGTGATAACAAAAACAACATTGTGTCAGTTGCACTGTTAGAACACATACGAAATGGAACTAGCGAGTCTAAATGGATTCAAAGAACTGCCACTCATATTAAAATGATGGGACTGCACGATGTATATACAGATGAAAGAGTACAGCACTTCCTTCCACCCTGGCAGATAGTACCTTTTGACATCCTGACCCCTGCATACCCCACCAAGAAACTAATCACAAGCAACCCTCATGCTCAGCTTGCTGCTAAATTAAGCACCATAGAGCACATTCACAATATACAAGCTGAAAACAACATTGCACAGACCATATACACTGACGGATCACTCAATACAGCTACAGGGAGGGCAGGAAGTGCTGTTATTGCTCATCAGCCCGATGGCAGCACAATTCAAAGAAATATCCGAATTAGTAACTGGGCGTCCACAATGCAGGCCGAGTTGGTAGCGATACTGGTAGCACTCGAAATTATTGACAACACTGAAGTAGACAGCTTAATTATTTCTGACTCCCTATCCTCACTACGGGCAATAAACAGTTTGCAATCAAGTAATAACGTGCTTGTCTTGGAAGCTAGACGTAGATATGTAAGAATACTTAGCAAGAGGGTAAATATAAAAATGTTGTGGATTCCTTCTCACATTGGCATGCAGGAACATGACAAAGTTGACGCCCTTGCTAAGGCTGCAGTAAATAAAGACAGTATTGAATGGAATCTTGAGTTATCAAATAGGTCCCTTAAAAGTGTCATTAGACGAGAACTCCTAGATGGATTTGAAGAAAGTAGAACAGTGCAAACTGGAACTAGTAGGTCCATTGTTCATCACAATGAAATGTGTGAAGTAAAACATGTGTATGGGGCAAGTAACAAAGTCAGTAGACTAACAGATGTTGTCACAGCTCGTATAAGACTTGGCTACAAGTATCTCTGGCAGTTCGGCTTGTATAGGGATCTAGATGAAGTAAAGTGTAAAGTGTGTGGACATAGGCAGGGACACACACTCGCACACTATATCTTGGATTGTTGTAAAATTGAGCCTTTTAGAGATAAGTCTAAGCTCACTCTGTATGATATGGCAACCTATCTTATTACCATGGATAAATTACCTGAAATCCTTGCACTGTACCCACATTTTGCTTCCAGTAGATGAACGACATATGAGATTCAGAAACAAGTAGTGTATTGTGAGGACTAATAATAAACAGAAGCTCCCCTATGACTCTGTAATATCCCCATTGGCCAAACTATTATGTATTAACGATAAAACCTACCATTAATGAATGATGACTTACTGTAAATATGTAGCTCTTGTAATAGCACTTTCTCTGTAACTAGCTGACATTGTATCTATAAGGTGTGAAGGATTGAAGAAATTGTTTATGTAATAATCTAAGATGAGGTCTGATAAAGACCTTTTGTGCCCTCTGTAATGCTTTTGCGCTACCGCTCACAGGATGAGTATGGGGTGCACAATAAACTAGCCGCCTTCGGCGGCAACAATCAAATCAATCGTCGTCCCTTCACCTTCTAGTGTGTAGTCTGGTCAACACAAGTCCTGTGTTTCTACTATTGTTATACTATAGAAAGTAACAAATATGACAACAACTTTCAACTTGTGCAAACAACAAATTACAACTACCTTCACATGTCACCCCATCTTCAGCAATCCCCAGTTCGCCAGCCTGTCAACTGTCCCTTTCATCCTTCAACAACCCTCAACCTACTCGCCCATTAACTACCTCCCTAGCATCACGTAGCTAGGATTTTTAGCATCACGTAGCTAGGATTTTTAGCATCACGTAGCTAGGATTTTTAGCATCACGTAGCTAGGATTTTTAGCATCACGTAGCTAGGATTTTTAGCATCACGTAGCTAGGATTTTTAGCATCACGTAGCTAGGATTTTTAGCATCACGTAGCTAGGATTTTTAGCATCACGTAGCTAGAATTTTTAGCATCACGTAGCTAGGATTTTTAGCATCACGTAGCTAGGATTTTTAGCATCACGTAGCTAGGATTTTTAGCATCACGTAGCTAGGATTTTTAGCATCACGTAGCTAGGATTTTTAGCATCACGTAGCTAGAATTTTTAGCACCACGTAGCTGGGATTTTTAGCATCACGTAGCTAGGATTTTTAGCATCACGTAGCTAGGATTTTTTTTAGAATCACGTAGCTAGGATTTTTAGCATCACGTAGCTAGGATTTTTAGCACCACGTAGCTAGGATTTTTTTAGAATCACGTAGCTAGGATTTTTAGCATCACGTAGCTAGGATTTTTAGCATCACGTAGCTAGGAATTTTAACATCTCGTAGTTAGTTTTTTTTTATTACACACCCTGTACTCCCCTTCATATAGTCTAGGGCAGCTGCACAAGTGTACATGTACATAAATGTGTTAATGAAAAATAAAGTTTGGGACGGGTGGTGGTGTAGGGGGGGGGCACGTCGTACAGGGTGACACAGACGGTGACAAAGGCAGGGAATACTTGGGGGAGGGTGAGACATGGGGGACAGACGTGAAGGATTCATTTAGGTCAGTGTAATTGACAGTAAGGTTATTGTAACTGTCAGTAAAGTCAGTGTAACTGTTAATAAAGTCAGTGTAACTGCCAGTATGATCAGTGTAATTGCCAGTAAGGTCAGTGTAACTGCCAGTAAGCTCAGTGGAACTGTCAGTAAGCTCAGTGGAACTGTCAGTAAGGTCAGTGTAACTGTCAATAAAGGCAGTGTAACTGTCAATAAAGGCAGTGTAATTGTCAAAAAAGGCAGTGTAACTGTCAATAAATTCAGTGTAACTGTCAATGCCCCGCCTACTAGTCCTGTACTAACAGTGGGGGGTTTATAATTGAACCAATCTGACGCTAGAATTCTTTGTCCAATCTGACCTTAAAGTTATGGCCGGAGGTGGTTTCCATAACTTATTCTTTCAGTGCAATCTCCTTGCCAACCACTAGTACAGGGTACGAGTATTTCCTTATACCTCGTCGACACATATTTGTGTTTCCAGCTTCCACCTGTGTCCTCCTGCCCTACTTTCCTTAAAGAGACTGACTTTGTACATTTATTCTATGTCCCTCAGTATCTTAAATGTTGTGATCATATCCTCTCTACTCTTTCTCGCATGTGGGCATTGTGAGACTGAGTGGTGGCAGTGGTGGTTTTGGTGGCAGCGTGATAGTGTGGTGATGGTGGTAAGTAGTGGTAGTGGCTACCAACTGCCACTACCAGTAGTGGTAGTTGATTGTGGTAGTGACAATGGTACTGGTGGTGGCAGTTATACTCACCTAAATGTGCTTGCGGGGGTGTTGCTTCGGTAGTGGTAGAAGTGTAGTGGTAGTGACGGTCGTAGTAGTGGTAATGGTATTGTGTTGGTAGTAGTAGTTGTAACAGTGGTAGCAGTATTAATAGTGGTAATAAATGGTAGTAGTAGTAGTAGTTATGGTAGCGTGATGGTGGTAGTAGTAGTAGTAGTAATAGTGGTAGTGACGATGGTGGTGATGTGACCGGAGTGCGGAATAATCGCCTTAATTACCGCAGTTCACAGCGGAGGCGGAGCGCCGTCTTAAAAGGCAGCTCTGGCTTAATGGGACAGTGAAACTCGTCTTGTTACCGGGATGTGATGTCACAATGACAACACTGGCTTCTTGAAGCCGGTTCACTCGTTCCCGCGCTCGGCTGGGCAGGGTTATTGAAGTGGTTGTGGCGGTTCATGGGTGTCCAAGTTATCCACCTCTTCTGGCGGCTCAAGAAGAGGTGGATAACCTCTTCTGGCGGCTCAAGAAGAGGTGGATAACCTCTTCTGGCGGCTCAAGAAGAGGTGGATAACCTCTTCTGGCGGCTCAAGAAGAGGTGGATAACCTCTTCTTGACATCATTATTATGTGATGATGATTCCTGTTTGTATTTCCTGGTCAACCAACCTCGCCTGCCTGAGGTTAGCTCAGGCCTACCTAGTGTTATCTTGAGGTTATCTTGAGATGATTCCGGGGCTTTAGTGTCCCCGCGGCCCGGTCCTCGACCAGGCCTCCACCTCCAGGAAGCAGCCCGTGACAGCTGACTAACACCCAGGTACCTATGTTACTGCTAGGTAACAGGGGCATAGTGTGAAAGAAACCCCACCCATTGTTTCTCGCCGGCGCCCGGGATCGAACCCGGGACCACAGGATCACAAGTCCAGTGTGCTGCCCGCTCGGCCGACCGGCTCCCCGGGTAAGCAAATGAGCAAGAAAGGGTGAGCAAGCAAGTCGCAGGTGGGCTTTGCTGTGCGGTGAAATACTGGCTGTCTCTCATTATTATTATTAACATCTTTATTGACAAAATTAATTACAATTTTGCCTAATCTGAGGATTTTGATAGTCTTATTAAATTGAGGATAATGCTAGTATTCACTGTCACGCAGGACAGAGGGTCATACATAAGACAATAGGTCTAAACTGTAGGCTGAAGCACATATATATCATGGTTACAATCAATGTTTTAATGTGTGGATATGTGAAAACAACTTTCTATTGTGCACTGCCACACAAGGGCAGGGATGGGTTCATAAGTGATACAGCTTAGAATATAAATAAAAATTGTTCTTCATTCTTTAAAATGGACAAGCAAATTTTGGGTAAATTGTTAGGATGTCGTCCAGAACACCTGAGTCAATAAAATAGTTACACAGTTGGTGGTACAATAGGCCAGGAGGTCTAAAGTCCTTTACGGTTTCACATTCATCAATATAGTGTTCTAGTGAATGCATTAAAGGTTTATCACAGAGTTTACAATCTGAATATTCTGGTAGTGGCTCAGCCTCACTAACCTGCCAGATGTGTCTATATAGCTGTCTCTCAGTGGTCAATGTGTAAGCCTGTTGACGACCTCCAGTGGGCACAGTATCCAAGGGTGGCGTTGGTTCGACTTCGAATCAACTGTGTTGACCTGTTGATTATTGAAGATTAAGCCACCACCAAAGGCGGCTCGGGCATGAACAGCCCGTAAATGGTAGATTTTTGTAGAGTGGATGTGATTTTTTGGCCGTGTAACATCTTGAAGTGTCTCTGGGTCTCCCATTTCATATTATGACCGTGATTCGGCGCGTGAATTGGCGTTGCTCTTGGATATTGTGACGACTGGGTTTTTTCCTGATCATGAATCAGGAGTAGAAAGTCTGCTACATTCCTTGATTCTGAAATTGCGGAACTCTACAGCCTACAGTATATCTTATTGTGTGTCTCTGTCTTTACCCAATCCTTATTGTATTAAGCAAATGAACAATATACGAGGAGCATTCGTTATGGTCTCCAGCTCCATTCAGTGCTTTTTATTCTCTTCTCTGCAACTACGGGTCCTGACACTAATTCAAGCAGAGGTGGAATAATAACATGAGTTTTGATAGAACAACCAAGGTGTAGAGAAGGATGAGGCACAGGTGCAAACAGTGAAAGGAAAGTGTACCGGCACATCAGGAGGAGTGAGAGTGTTGGAAGCATAGGAGATAGGCAGTGCCAGCTTCAAAATCTTGAAATAAAGATCAAGAAAGAACTAGAAAAATAAAAGTCAAGCATGAAAAAAAGAGAAAGAAATAATTCATGAAACCTCGGACCAGACAAAGATACGCGATACTGGAGAGAGAGAGAGAGAGAGAGAGAGAGAGAGAGAGAGAGAGAGAGAGAGAGAAACACGACACAGAAACTGAAATGAACACAGCCCGAGTCAGAGCAGCGAGGAATGCCAAGTTTTGGATTCCTCACCGAGGAAATGAGGACCAGGGAGAAGGAACGTGCTGAAAGAGGGAGACTTTTCCTCCCCCTTTCGAACCATTTGGAGAAAATACTCCAAAAGTCGTGGCCAGAAGAGCAGTGGGTTGAGATGGTGCAGGGTAGACTGGCTTGTGGCAGTCATGGAGTCATCCACTCCACTCACACTGAGGAGTAGTCAGGACACCTGTGTGCTCAGGACACCTGTGTGCTCAGGACACCTGTGTGCTCAAGCCACCTCATGTACTTCAACTTCCTCGTCAAGCCTTCGGACGGGACCACATTAAGAGAAATGGTAAATACTCAGACTCAGGCAGCCTTCAGTATGGCACCAGACCCGGAAAAGGATGCATTAAGGATTTACGCAACCACTTACGAAACCTGTACATCTTTCCTCAAACATGGAGACTTTGCTTACATTTATTAAAGAGTTTATGATCGCTTAAACACTGTTAGGTTGTTAATAACAATGATAACATTGGGTTGTGAAGGTTTAAGCTCGTTAATTTTTTAATTAATGTCAACCAATTCGCCATGATTAAGGAGAGATGTACAGGTTTCGTAAGTGGTTGCCTAAATGTTTAATTTACGAAACTACTTTAATTGGTGGTGACACGTGTGCACACCTGCCACAACTGGTGGCGATGGAACAGTGTCTAGGAACACTTCATCCTGAAATATTAAAATTCATATAGCTAGAATAAGGATGAGACTGAGGCGACTGTCACAGCTCTCTCTCTCTCTCTCTCTCTCTCTCTCTCTCTCTCTCTCTCTCTCTCTCTCTCTCTCTCTCTCTCTCTCTCTCTCTCTCTCTCTCTCTCTCTCTCTCACACACACACACACACACACACACACACACACACACACACACACACACCTAAGAGTTGAAATCACGCCAAACCTGTCTCCTGAAGCCCACATCAAAAGAATAACATCAGCGGCGTATGCAAGGCTGGCTAACATCAAAAGTGCCTTCAGGAACCTGTGTAAGGAATCATTCAGAACCTGTTATACCACATATGTAAGACCAATCCTGGAGTATGCGGCCCCAGCATGAAGCCCGTACCTTGTCAAGCACAGGACTAAGCTGGAAAAAGATCAGAGGTATGCCACTAGGCTAGTCCCAGAACTAAGAGGCATGAGTCACGAGGAAAGGTTGCGTGAACTGCACCTCACGTCGCTGGAAGACAGGAGACCTCGGGGAGACATGATCACAACATACAAAATTGTCAGTGGAATTGACAGGGTGTGGTAGACACACCCTGTCAATTCAGGGTGTGTGTCCTCCACACAGAATTGACAGGGTGTGGTGTCCTGTTTATGGTGTGGTAGACACTCCTGTTTATGGTGTAGTAGACACTCCTGTTTATGTGTGGCAGACACTCCTGTTTATGGTGTGGTAGACACTCCTGTTTATGGTGTAGTAGACACTCCTGTTTATGTGTGGCAGACACTCCTGTTTATGGTGTGGTAGACACTCCTGTTTATGGTGTGGTAGACACTACTGTTTATGGTGTGGCAGACACTACTGTTTATGGTGTGGCAGACACTACTGTTTATGGTGTGGTAGACACTACTGTATACGCGTGAAGATATGATTATGTGAGAGGGAGGGACAAGCCTATCAATATGAGAATGAGGAACATCTTGGCTCATATATGCGAGCAAGGAACGCTCCTGTTTACATCAGGAAGGAACAAGGGTGGGGTGGGGGAGGGGGTGGGGGTGTTCCTGTCCTGAGCGAGGTACATACGTGGCCGTCCAGGTGTGAGTCAGCTACAACCCCGGTCATGCCTCAGTGAAGGAGCTATGGCTGTTTATATCACCGGCGTAGCTAGCTAGCGTGCCGGTGGTGTCTAGTGACTCCTGTAGCCTGAGAATGGATGGGAGATCTCGCGTCACCCCCTTGAATGTATTCCGATAATTGGTAACGAGCTATGATAACGAGAGGTGCAGACGTTGGCGTACCTCCATCGCGTTACCACGCGGTCCCAGAGTGGAGGAAAGGGGGGTTATATCTAGTATTTATGGGAATAAGAAATTAGAATTCAGGCGCACCACAAAAGGCATGTTAGCCCACACGAGATGGGGACCCGTTTAAATGCTGGCAGCTTGAGAGAGGGAGAACACGTCTCACCAGCAGACAGGAACACAGGCAGAAGCAGAAAAAAGAGGTCTCGCCTCTTACACATCTGTATCTCATACGAGAGATACGGACAGGATGTCGAGCGATTGACTAGTGAAGAGATTCAGCCACCCAAGAGGTGGCATGGGCATGAATAGCCCGTAAGTGGAAGGCAAGATGTCTCACCTCTCTCTCTCCCATGAGAGACTACACCCTCTCCCTCCCACCCCCACTGCGCATGCCCGGTTCGCCAGCCCAACATTATTGACATTAATGT
>NC_091170.1:40496575-40504075 GCF_040958095.1 Procambarus clarkii | reverse complement strand
TGGGATATATCGGGAAGAATGCACAATATACTCGGTTTGAATATATCGAAAAGTGAACTTGATTGTTTTGAGCTGGAGTATATCGGAGAGTGAGCTTGATTCCTGCAGGTGTGTGGGGTAACGTTTCTGCAGGTGTGTGTGGGGTAACGTTCCTGCAGGTGTGTGGGTAACGTTCTTGCAGGTGTGTGGGGTAACGTTTCTGCAGGTGTGTTTTGTAACGTTCCTACATGTGTGAGAGGTAACGTTCCTACAGGTGTGTGAGAGGTAATGTTCCTACAGGTGTGTGAGAGGTAACGTTCCTACAGGTGTGTGAGAGGCAACGGTCCTGCAGGTGTGAGAGGCAACGTTCCTGCAGGTGTGTGAGAGGCAACGTTACTGCAGGTGTGTGAGGCAACGGCCCTGCAGGTGTGTAAGAGGCAACTTTTCAGAGTTCTACGAACCTCTCTCTCTCTCTACCTTCTCGTAGTACATATTTTTTGAGTGTTTTCTTATACAACGATTACATGAATGTTTAAGTCTACGCTCTCCTACGAGGTAGAGTGACCTCGTATGTGTTACCAATTGAGTGGAAGGAACGACCTAAGAGGCTCCGTGAGAGAGAGAGAGAGAGAGAGAGAGAGAGAGAGAGAGAGAGAGAGAGAGAGAGAGAGAGAGAGAGAGAGAGAGAGAGAGAGAGAGAGAGAGAGAGATGTGTGTGCTATTGTGAGACATATATCCCATTAAGTTCATATATTTTAGACCTTCGTGCCAATGAGCTTCGTTTCTTCCCGTTCATGTACTTTGATAGCCATATCCCAAATAGCGGGTTGTCACTTTCGCAGACCATATATACGAATATCTGAAAACACCTTTTGTATGTTCACGCCGGATTCCGTAGAGGGCGAAAGAATATCGATACGCGAAGTGAATGATGAATGAAACAGATAGTCACAGGTCGTTCTGCTCTTATCGTAACTTTTACTCTGTAATTTAAATTCAGTAAATATGAACGAGAACGCGAAGCGGGACACCAGAGCTGTGCGGAGCGTGTATCCTACTATCACAGGCTGGTACAACACTGACGTTGTTAAACATGTATCGCTTTTATATATGTGTCTTTCTCAGCACCTGCCAGCACACACCTGGCTCGTCTCTCCGAACGTTGAGGACAACAACGTCCTCAGAGGTGACCTGTTTTAATGAGATCTGATAATCCGGTCTTGGGCTTCAACAGTTGCGTACACTCGAGCAGCCACTTGTTTTTATAAGTGTACGTTTAAGGTGGTACAAGAGCATGCTTGCTGAGGATCACAGCGAGACCGGTTTCGGGTCAGCTGGGGAGGAGAAGGTGTCGGGTCATTTCCCTTAGGTGATCAGTCTTGACAACCACGCCACTCAGAACCACCTTCAGAGACCTGAGGTACGGGTGAACATGGATTCTTGGCAAACACAAAATACTTAAATTTACACTCTTCATAATACGCTCACATACGTACACTTTCATCTGTATACCAGTTGATTAAGGGTTGAGAGACGAGACCCGAGTTATGTATTTATTACCTTTCCAAAGTGTATTATCAGAAATCTATATTATATACAGCTTTACTGGGTTTGTTAATGTGAAGGAAAACATTCAAGAACCACAGCAGTCACTTGAGAATTCTTCATTCCCTTCTCTTCCATTTCCACCAGTGGAAATATGCGGAGATAAGAACAGGGGTTATAATTACTCACACACCTATCCAACTGTCCCTTTCTAATTGTCTCTTATCTCCCCTCCACCCCTTCTCTCTCTCTGCCTCCCTCTCTCTCTCTCTCTCTCTCTCTCTCTCTCTCTCTCTCTCTCTCTCTCTCTCTCTCTCTCTCTCTCTCTCTCTCTCTCTCCCTCTCTCTCTCTCTCTCTCTGTCTGTCTGTCTGTCTGTCTGTCTGTCTGTCTGTCTCTCTCTCTCTCTCTCTCTCTCTCTGTCTGTGTGGCTGTGTGTCTGTCTGTCTGTCTATCTGTCTGTCTGTCTCTCTCTCTCTCTCTCTCTCTCTCTCTCTCTCTCTCTCTCTCTCTCTCTCTCTGTGTGTGTCTGTGTGTCTGTCTGTCTCTCTCTCTCTCTCTCTCTCTCTCTCTCTCTCTCTCTCTCTCTCTCTCTCTCTCTCTCTCTCTCTCTCTCTCTCTGTCTGTGTGTCTGTGTGTGTGTGTGTGTGTGTGTGTGTGTGTGTGTGTCTGTCTGTCTGTCTGTCTGTCTGTCTGTCTGTCTGTCTGTCTGTCTGTCTGTCTCTCTCTCTCTCTCTCTCTCTCTCTCTCTCTCTCTCTCTCTCTCTCTCTCTCTCTCTCTCACACCCAACCAAACAAAAAAAAAAGAAATCATGCCATATTACGGTGTTTTCCCGTCGCAAATTGAAGGTTGTCCCCGGCTCGCTTGTAATCAATTCCACGCGCTCACTGTCCTGTGTAAGCTTATACGTCACGTCCGCCCCGAGACGGAATGAAAGGAATTCTAATGTCCCTGTGTCATTTTTTATGTTGTGTTGTCCCTGGTGTGGCTACCGGAGACACCCGGGTGGGTCCTGGGGCGTCGATAGTGTACAGGTGATGGGGGGAGACGGGAGGAGACGGGGGACAGGTGTAGCCGGACCTCCCCCGTCTCACAATCACTGTTCACGCCCGTCGAACCCGATTTGTCCAAGTTAAATATTCATCTTCTCGTGTGTGTGTGTGTGTGTGTGTGTGTGTGTGTGTGTGTGTGTGTGTGTGTGTGTGTGTGTGTGTGTGTGTGTGTGTGTGTGTGTGTAACGTTTTCATTATGTATTTATATTAAGTACGGAGTGTGTCATTTTCGTTGCGTTATTTTTCTTTTACCGTTATGTAAGTATTTGTACGAATGACCTAGTGATTTTTTTTTGTTACAATGAACTGATTTCTTCCAGTTGTCTTGTAAGTTTACTGTTAGTATTTTTATTACTGCATATCTTTAAAACACACACACACGTTATATGACAAAGAGTGCTGGGAAGACGGGACACCACGAGCATAGCTCTCATCCTGTAACTACACTTAGGTAATTACACTTAGGTAATTACACACACACACACACACACACACACACACACACACACACACACACACACACACACACACACACAGAGTTAGGGGGGACATGATCACCACATTCAAGATTCTCAAGGGAATCGACAGGGTTGATAAAGATAGGCTATTTAACACAAGGGGCACACGCACTAGGGGACACAGGTGGAAACTGAGTGCCCAAATGAGCCACAGAGATATTAGAAAGAACTTTTTTAGTGTCAGAGTGGTTGACAAATGGAATGCATTAGGAAGCAATGTGGTGGAGGCTGACTCCATACACAGTTTCAAGTGTAGATATGATAGAGCCCAATAGGCTCAGGAACCTGTACACCTGTTGATTGACGGTTGAGAGGCGAGACCAAAGAGCCAGAGCTCAACCCCCGCAAGCACAACTAAGTGAGTAACTAGGTGAGTACACACACACACACACACACACACACACACACACACACACACACACACACACACACACACACACACACACACACACACACACACTGAAATAACAGTGACACCATAAACGGTAAAGAAGCAACTTCAGGTATTGGATGTGACAAAAGCCGCGGAACCAGACAACACACACCAGCAGCTGCAGCATTGTGCAGCCCACTTGCCATAACATTGAATTCCTCTCTAGAAACGGGAGAATTTCCTGACAGCTGGAAAATGGATAATAAGGTGCCGAGCTTCAAGAAAGGGGAAAAGACAGAAACCGTTAAACTACACACCTATGTCACTAACAAACGTTTCCTGGACGTTACTAGAGAGAATGGTCCAAAACAGGCTAGTTGGGCATTCAGAACAGATCAATTTTGTCTCAAAACATCAGCGCAGTTTTGGTAAAGGAAAATCTTGTTTGACAAACTTGCTAGAGTTCTATAACAAGATGACAGAAATCAAACAAGAAACAGAAGGTTAGACAGACTGTCAAAAAGCATATTTGATACTGTCCCGCACGATACACAACTACATACTGTCCCGCGTGAACAGTGATTGTGAGACGGGGGAGGTCCGGCTGCACCTGTCCCCCGTCTCCCCCATCACCTGTACACTATCGACGCCCCAGGACCCGCCCGGGTATCTCTGGTAGCCAGCTAGAGAAGCAGGCTGGTGTTGACAAACAGAGGGCAGTGTAGAGGGCGGAGACATCAGAGCGGAGAGAAGTCACCAGTGGCGTACCACAAGGGTCGGTTCTATGGCCCACGCTGTTTCTGATATATGTCAAAGGCCTGACAGAAAATTTGCTCCTTAATATAAATGTCTGCAGATGATGCGAAGCTGTTGTGTAATGCATAACTGTACATGACTGTAAAGCTGCCGCCCAGGTGGGTGGGTGTGGAGCAAGACTAGTAACTGTGTATTCACCTAGTTGTATTCACCTAGTTGAGCTTGCGGGGGTTGAGCTCTGCTCTTTCGGTCCGCCTCTCAACTGTCAATCAACTGTTACTAACAACTTTTTTTTCCACACCACACACACACATACACCCTAGGAAGCAGCCCGTGACAGCTGACTAACTCACAGGTACCTATTTACTGCTAGGTAACAGGGGCATTAGGGTGAAAGAAACTCTGCTCATCGTTTCTCGCCGGCGCCCGGAATCGAACCCGGGACCACAGGATTACGCGTCCAGTGTGCTCTCCGCTCACCCCACCGGCCCCTGTGTGACTCATCATAGATTAAAGTGCCTTGTATAGTGACTGTTGTGAACCTCTTGTTGAATCATTTGTGATATAAAAAGATGATTGATATGCATATGTGTTTGTGTAAATGATATGATATATATGTACATGTATAACATTAACAATTGTGTAACTAGCTTCAAGAGATTGTCACATCCTTAGCTAAATGAACTATGGGGTTTAGTTCCTAAACCCATTATGTCCCTCTGTAACCCTTTCCACCACCGCCTACGGGGATGGGTATAGGGTGCATAATAAAGAATATGTGTGTATATCACGAAAATAAACACGTGATTAAGAATGTGACAATGTCAGACCACGGAGGAAAAATGAAACAGGAAATTTCCTTAAGTACTTTCGTATATTAAATACATCTTCAGAAGGACCTTCTGAAGATGTATTTAATATACGAAAGTACTTAAGGAAATAAAGAATATATATAAAAGAAGCCCACTTTAGCAGCATAACATCAGCAGCATACAGCATACTGACCAACATCCGTGTATCCTTCAGAAATTTGGAGAAAGGATGTTGTTGTTGTTGTTATAGATTCAGCTACTCGGAACAAGTTCCAAGTAGCACGGGCTATGGTGAGCCCGTAACTTACCTGGCACAGGAGCGGGGCAAGAAGCACGGGCTATGGTTAGCCCGGAGAAAGGAGTTTCCCGGGCCTTATATACAGCGAAGGTGAAACCCAAACTGGAATATGCATCCCCAGCATGGAACCCTTACCTTAAAAGGACAAGGAGAAACTAGAAAATGTACAAAGTTATGCAACGAGACTCGTTCCTGAGCTGAAAGGCATAAGCAATGAGGAAAGACTGAAAGACTCAGAAAGACTGAGAGAACTGGAACTTACCACACTAGAGAAAAGGAGAGACTGAGGGGGGATATGATAACAACATATAAGATTCTAAGAGAAATTTACAAGGTACACAAAGCAGTGTTGTTCAAAACTAGGACCACGAGAATGAGGGGAAGGGAACTATCAGGAAAAGCGCCAAGCCATTACGACTATATAGCACTTGGAAGGAGTCAGGATAAGGATTTGAGATTAAACGGAAGGAATGGTGACCAACCACTTATGGACGGTCGGGGATTGAACACCGACCTGCATGAAGCGAGACCGTCGCTCTACCGTCCAGTCCAAGTGTTTGGCCCGCGAGAATGAGCAATCAAAGATGATAACTCGAGACGGAAATGAGTCACAAAAACGTCAGAAAGAACTTTTTCAGTGTCTCAGCTGTCAATAAATACAAAAGGTTAGGCGTAGACGTCCTTGAAACTAATTCGATTCAAAGTTTTTAAATGCAAATATGATTCAAGCGTGAGAAATGAGTCACTGCATCAGTCTAAGAACGGTCGGAAGGCGGGGGCTAAACGCCTAGCTCGACCATGCAAGCACCTGTTGATTGATGGTTAAGAGGCGGGACCAAAGAGCCAGAGCTCAACCTCCGCAAGCACAATTAGGTGAGTACCTCTAGGTGCCTACACACACACTCTGTGTCGTAATCCTAAAGACCTGGGTTTGATTCCGGGTCGAGGCAATGGGCAGAGTTTCTTTCATCTGATGCATCTGTTCACCTAGCAGTAAACAGGTAACTGGGAGTTAGACAGCGATAAGGGCTGCACTCTCTGATATATGTGTGTGATGAGAGAGAGAAAGAGGCAGAGAAATATATGTTGTAGATATGACAAAAAATATGCTGGGAGTCAGTATATTAGACAGCCGACGGTTAGAAAGGCGGGGCCCAAGAGCTACAAATGGCGCCCCAATATATATAATACCAGAAGGAAGACGTGAGCTGCGCCCAGCGGTAGCTACACCTTGCGCAATACCTTGGCTGATCCCCGCGCGAGCATCTCACCGTCCGCCTCTTAAACTGGCTTTGATATTCCTGCCGGGTACCTTGGGGAGGCACGCATGACCGAGTCTGGCCAACGTACGCCCCTTGTTAAACGCCACTTGTCAATACTACACAGCTTCCGATGGTTTAATTTACTGACAACACTACCAATCATCAGTTGTTTTACTCCGCAGTTCCTGGCCTGATTATCTGGCTGGCTGGCTGGTTGGCTGGTTGGCTGGCTGGCTGGCTGGCTGGCTGGCTGGCTGGCTGGCTGGCTGGTTAGCTAGCTGGCTGGCTGGCTGGCTGGCTGGCTGGCTGGCTGGCTGGTTGCCTGGCTGGCTGGCTGGCTAGCTGGCTGGCCGGCTGATTGGTCGATTGGCTGGCTGGCTGACTGGCTGGCTGGCTGGTTGGTCGGTTGACTGGCTGGCTGGCTGGCTGGCTGGCTGGCTGGTTGGTCGGTTGGCTGGCTGGCTGGCTGGCTGGCTGGCTGGCTGGCTGGCTGGCTTTCTGGCTGGCTTTCTGGCAGGCTTTCTGGCTGGCTGGCTGGCTTTCTGGCTGACTAGCTGGTTGCCTGGCTGGCTGGCTGGCTAGCTGGCTGGCCGGCTGATTGGTCGATTGGCTGGCTGGCTGACTGGCTGGCTGGCTGGTTGGTCGGTTGGCTGGCTGGCTGGCTGGCTGGCTGGCTGGCTGGCTGGCTGGTTGGTCGGTTGGCTGGCTGGCTGGCTGGCTGGCTGGCTGGCTGGCTGGCTTTCTGGCTGGCTTTCTGGCAGGCTTTCTGGCTGGCTGGCTGGCTTTCTGGCTGACTAGCTGGTTGCCTGGCTGGCTGGCTGACTGGGTAGCAGCAAGGTAGGCGTGCAAACGGGATGGTTGCCTACATCTTTCTCTTTCTCTCCACACCTGTAAAACTACTACAC
>NC_091170.1:40421575-40494075 GCF_040958095.1 Procambarus clarkii | reverse complement strand
CTTGTATGGTAGACACCAGCTGTTAGTTGTATGGTAGATACCAACTGTCACTTGTATGGTAGATACCAGCTGCTACTTGTATGGTAGATACCAGCTGTCACTTGTATGGTAGATACCAGCTGCTACTTGTATGGTAGATACCAGCTGCTACTTGTATGGTAGATACCAGCTGTCACTTGTATGGTAGACACCAGCTGTTACTTGTATGGTATATACCAGCTGTTACTTGTATGGTAGATACCAGCTATTACTTGTATGGTAGATACCAGCTGTCACTTGTATGGTAGACACCAGCTGTTAGTTGTATGGTAGATACCAGCTGTCACTTGTATGGTAGATACCAGCTGTCATTTGTATGGTAGATACTAGCTGTCACTTGTATGGTAGACACCAGCTGTCACTTGTATGGTAGATACCAGCTGTCATTTGTATGGTAGATACTAGCTGTCACTTGTATGGTAGACACCAGCTGTTAGTTGTATGGTAGACACCAGCTGTCATTTGTATGGTAGATACCAGCTGTCATTTGTATGGTAGATACTAGCTGTCACTTGCATGGTAGACACTAGCTGTCACTTGTATGATAGACACCAGCTGTCACTTGTATGATAGACACCAGCTGTCACTTGCTATAATACGTGTGTGCTAACACTCAACTATTTTCTGGTATCATTTAGTGCAATATAAAAACACTCACATACATTATATATATATATATATATATATATATATGTCGTACCTAGTAGCCAGAATGCACTTCTCAGCCTACTATGCAAGGCACGATTTGCCTAATAAGCCAAGTTTTACTGAATTAATATATTTTCTCTAATTTTTTTCTGATGAAATGATAAAGCTACCCGTTTCATTATGTATGAAGTCAAATTTTTTTTATTGGAGTTAAAATTAACGTAGATATATGACCGAACCTAACCAACCCTACCTAACCTAACCTAACCTATCTTTATAGGTTAGGTTAGGTAAGGTAGCCGAAAAAGTTAGGTTAGGTTAGGTTAGGTAGGTTAGGTAGTCGAAAAACAATTCATGAAAACTTGGCTTATTAGGCAAATCGGGCCTTGCATAGTAGGCTGAGAAGTGCGTTCTGGCTACTAGGTACGACATATATATATATATATATATATATATATATATATATATATATATATATATATATATATATATATATATACAGAAAGAGAGAGAGAGAGAGAGAGAGAGAGAGAGAGAGAGAGAGAGAGAGAGAGAGAGAGAGAGAGAGAGAGAGAGAGAGAGAGAGAGAGAGAGAGAGAGGGAGAGAGGGGGAGAGAGGGGGAGAGAGAGAGAGAGAGAGAGAGAGAGAGAGAGAGAGAGAGAGAGAGAGAGAGAGAGAGAGAGAGAGAGAGAGAGAGAGAGAGAGAGAGAGAGAGAGATAGAGAGAGAGAGAGAGAGAGAGAGAGAGAGAGAGAGAGAGAGAGAGAGAGAGAACAAGCCAGCTGGGATGGTGGGTGGGACTGGGGGGAGGGGGAGGGGGAGGACCTTATGTATAAGAAATACAACAAAGTGAACGGAGAAAGACTATAAAAACTGTGTTATCACTCCTCAACAATGAGAACGTTTGTTAAGAGCCGACGCTAACAAAACGTTTGTCATTAAGAACATTAGGGAAAACTATCGGTCGAAATGGACAAAGTTATCTGATATAAACTTTCGTATCGGGAAAACTATAAAAATATTCACCGGCTATCACTTCACTGAAGGCACGTGTCACGACCTCACATTTGTCTAAAGTGTCAGAAAAGAGGGCCAGTTAAAACCGTTTACCTGATGTGAATAGTCACAGTTGTGTTGCTCCCCAACAAACTCCACGGTAACCAAAAAAAAAAAAAGAATGAGTGCATAGGTATGGGCATGAACGACAGGCAGGTATCCTTTTCCTCTTCGTGGTCTAAGTTTCGAGAAACCGCGCCGTTACTTTGGATAAAGTTGGTTATCGTTACTTAAGCTTTTCACACTCAGCCTGCTGTGTGAGTCATACTCATCTACACCCAGCATGAAGGAGTGCCGGGGGGGGGGGGGGGTCATATTCACCCACACCCAGCATGAAGGAGTGCCAGGGGGTCATACTCACCCACACCCAGCATGAAGGAGTGCCAGGGGGGGGGTCATACTCACCCACACCCAGCATGAAGGAGTGCCAGGGTGGTCATACTCACCTACACCAAGCATGAAGGAGTGCCAGGGGGGGTCATACTCACTCACACCAAGTATGAAGGAGTGCCAGGGGGTCATACTCACCTACACCCATCATGAAGGAGTGCCAGGGGGGTCATACTCACCCACACCCAGCATGAAGGAGTGCCAGGGGGGTCATACTCACCTACACCCATCATGAAGGAGTGCCAGGGGGGTCATACTCACCCACACCCAGCATGAAGGAGTGCCAGGGGGGTCATACTCACCCACACCCAGCATGAAGGAGTGCCAGGGGGGTCATACTCACCTACACACATCATGAAGGAGTGCCAGGGGGGTCATACTCACCCACACCCAGCATGAAGGAGTGCCAGGGGGGTCATACTCACCCACACCCAGCATGAAGGAGTGCCAGGGGGGTCATACTCACCCACACCCAGCATGAAGGAGTGCCAGGGGGGGTTCATACTCACCCACACCCAGCATGAAGGAGTGCCAGGGGGTCATACTCCCCCACACCCAGCATGAGGGAGTGCCAGGGGGGTCATACTCACCCACACCCAGCATGAAGGAGTGCCAGGGGGGTCATACTCCCCCACACCCAGCATGAGGGAGTGCCAGGGGGGTCATACTCACCCACACCCAGCATGAAGGAGTGCCAGGGGGGTCATACTCACCCACACCCAGCATGAAGGAGTGCCAGGGGGGTCATACTCACCCACACCCAGCATGAAGGAGTGCCAGGGGGTCATACTCACCTACACCCAGCATGAAGGAGTGCCAGGGGGGTCATACTCACCCACACCCAGCATGAAGGAGTGCCAGGGGGGTCATACTCACCCACACCCAGCATGAAGGAGTGCCAGGGGGGTCATACTCACCCACACCCAGCATGAAGGAGTGCCAGGGGGGTCATACTCACCCACACCCAGCATGAAGGAGTGCCAGGGGGTCATACTCACCCACACCCAGCATGAAGGAGTGCCAGGGGGGTCATACTCACCTACACCCAGCATGAAAGAGTGCCAGGGGGGTCATACTCACCCACACCCAGCATGAGGGAGTGCCAGGGGGTCATACTCACCTACACCCAGCATGAAGGAGTGCCAGGGGGTCATACTCACCCACACCCAGCATGAAGGAGTGCCAGGGGGGTCATACTCACCTACACCCAGCATGAAAGAGTGCCAGGGGGGTCATACTCACCCACACCCAGCATGAAGGAGTGCCAGGGGGGGTCATACTCACCCACACCCAGCATGAAGGAGTGCCAGGGGGGTCATACTCACCCACACCCAGCATGAAGGAGTGCCAGGGGGGTCATACTCACCCACACCCAGCATGAAGGAGTGCCAGGGGGGTCATACTCACCCACACCCAGCATGAAGGAGTGCCAGGGGGGTCATACTCACCCACACCCAGCATGAAGGAGTGCCAGGGGGTCATACTCACCCACACCCAGCATGAAGGAGTGCCAGGGGGTCATACTCACCCACACCCAGCATGAAGGAGTGCCAGGGGGGTCATACTCACCCACACCCAGCATGAAGGAGTGCCAGGGGGGTCATACTCACCCACACCCAGCATGAAGGAGTGCCAGGGGGGTCATACTCACCCACACCCAGCATGAAGGAGTGCCAGGGGGGTCATACTCACCCACACCCAGCATGAAGGAGTGCCAGGGGGGTCATACTCACCCACACCCAGCATGAAGGAGTGCCAGGGGGGTCATACTCACCCACACCCAGCATGAAGGAGTGCCAGGGGGGTCATACTCACCCACACCCAGCATGAAGGAGTGCCAGGGGGTCATACTCACCCACACCCAGCATGAAGGAGTGCCAGGGGGGTCATACTCACCCACACCCAGCATGAAGGAGTGCCAGGGGGGTCATACTCACCCACACCCAGCATGAAGGAGTGCCAGGGGGTGTCATACTTTGCAAGTAACGTTATCAAGTATAGCCAGCAGGAGAACTATGACTGAGCTTCAACATATCAAAAGCTCTAATTTGAATCTTGTTCAGTGCAATCGCTCTTGTCCATCCACAGCCAACATAATGCTCAACCTTCCCCCCCGGTGTCTTAACTCAACACAATTGGCAACACAAAATAAACACTCTAAATAGCGTTCCTGTATAATATACATGTTTATATTTTTGACGAAGAGAACACGTCCATAACGCGTTTAAACCACAGAGCAAATATGTATCTGGTGTATGTACGGGTATATGTATCTGGTGTATGTACGGGTATATGTATCTGGTGTATTTACGGGTATATGTATCTGGTGTATGTACGGGTATATGTATCTGGTGTATTTACGGGTATATGTTTCTGGTGTATTTACGGGTATATGTATCTGGTGTATGTATGGGTAACACATTTCAGTCTTCGCCTAATACTAGCCATATGTATCCAGCCCAAGTCATTGGTATGAAGATTTTGATGCATGACTGACAAGACAATCGAGAGTGATATGTCATGTGACAGGACGTGACTGCTGTGTGACAGTAGTCAATGCGAGACACAGCTGTCCACGACTGGTAGTAATTGTGTCATGCTGCCATCCACATTAGTGCTGAGACAAGGGGGTTGTGCTCACTCAGCAAGGAGGAGTCCTGCCGTATGTGCTGATCAACGGTAATGTTGCAAAGCTTCAGCTCATAATTAATATTTACATTTACGAAGCTAACATAGTCGACCTCGCTCTCACCTGGCTTAAAGTAACCCAGTCAATCAGAAGAGCACGAGAGGTAGAAGAGCAAGAGAGGCAGAGTAGTACGAGAGGCAAAGAAGCACAAGAGGTACGACCGCAAGAGAAAGGAAGTATCATGAGAGCGAGAAGAAAAGAGAACTAAACAGGATGGTGAGAAACAACACCAAGCAGGAGACGAATAAAAGAGAGAGAGAGAGAGAGAGAGAGAGAGAGAGAGAGAGAGAGAGAGAGAGAGAGAGAGAGAGAGAGAGAGAGAGAGAGAGAGAGAGAGAGAGAGAGAGAGAGAGATGTTGTTGTTAAAGATTCGCTACCTGGAACAAAAAGTTCCAAGTAACACGGGCTAAGGTGAGCCCATAGAGGCAAGAGAGAGAGAGAGAGAGAGAGAGAGAGAGAGAGAGAGAGAGAGAGAGAGAGAGAGAGAGAGAGAGAGAGAGAGAGAGAGAGAGAGAGAGAGAGAGAGCATGAGATACGAGAACACGGGACGGGGGAGTCCTGAACATCACCTAAGTTCATCTCACTGGACAGATCTGGTATAAACTGACGATTGACGACCCATCAACAGCCTTCAGGAATGTCGCCAGCGCCGACTTGTGTAGCTATACACACACGCGAAAAAAATGGACTTCGCGAAAGATTGATAAGAATATTTCTCTTTTTCCATTTCAGCCTTTTAGTTAGTCTTTATCACCGGTTAGGAAGCGGCCGAGCTGTTCGCCCTAAGGTCTACGTTGACTCCTTGTTCAACCAGCCTGTCCTCTCCTGTTCCCCAAACGGACCACTAAAACGCTCGACACCAAGATAACCATAAACATAACCAACCCATGCATAGAAAACGTGATGTCCGAGGGCCTCTACTTTTCGTAGCACCCCATATCTCGTACATTGGGAATTATAGCGTCAAAATACAGTGTATTATTTGATAGAACAGGTTGTGAACAGTCGCTTTTTGTTCATCCACAGCCAAAATAACATCTCAATCCCCTCCCCTCCCCCCCCGGCCGGTGTTTTAAAGGAACACAACTGGCAACACAAAATGAACACTGTAAATAGCATTTGTATATAATATATACCTTTGTATTTTTGACGACGAGAACACGACCCTAACGCGTTTAAACCATAGAGAAAACATACAACTGGTCCGTGGAGGGCAACACGGCAATATTTTGCTCCAGCAAGAGCAAATTAAATATTAGTGTGGACAGTAGCAGAATTATTTTGTTATCAATGAGCCACAGTGAAAAGCGTTTGTCGGTCAACAATACAAACGTTTGTGGGTGGTCAACAATACAAACGTTTGTGGGTGGTCAACAATACAAACGTTTGTGGGTGGTCAACAATACAAACGTTTGTGGGTGGTCAACAACACAAACGTTTGTGGGTGGTCAACAATACAAACGTTTGTGGGTGGTTAACAATACAAACGTTTGTGTGTGGTTAACAATACAAACGTTTGTGGGTGATCAACAATACAAACGTTTGTGGGTGGTTAACAATACAAACGTCTGTGGGTGGTTAACAATACGAACGTTTGTGGATGGGTTAACATTTTAACATTACAAACGTTTGTTGCTAGTTACCAATATTAATATATTTTAAATGTTAACAGCAGTCAAAACATGTCAGTGGCGAGCAGTGATAATAAAGTTTTTCAGTGGTGAAAGCTACAAAAACGTTTTGCCAGTAGAAACAAATAACGTTTTGCCAGTAGAAACTAATAACGTTTTGCCAGTAGAAACTAATAACGTTTTGCCAGTAGAAACTACTAACGTTTTGCCAGTAGAAACTACTAACGTTTTGCCAGTAGAAACTAATAACGTTTTGCCAGTAGAAACTAATAACGTTTTGCCAGTAGAAACTACTAACGTTTTGCCAGTAGAAACTACTAACGTTTTGCCAGTAGAAACTAATAACGTTTTGCCAGTAGAAACTAATAACGTTTTGCCAGTAGAAACTAATAACGTTTTGCCAGTAGAAACTAATAACGTTTAACACTGGTTTATAATGGCAACGTTTGTTCGCAGGACTTTAATTAAACGACAATGAGAGAGAGAGAAAACAAAAACAGCGAGAAAATGGTCTTTGCATAAACAAATCTATCTGCCGAGAAATTACTAGGCAAATGGTTATCTGAATTCCATTAGGCTTGAAAAAAAAAGTTCACCACAAACTAACCTCACATGTGGAGGCGATGAACGCCAAGAGGAGAGATACGGTCATGGCTATTGACAATAATGAGGTTTCCCGAGGATGACCACTCTTAAACACCACATTACAATAACAGGAATATTGAAAAAAAACTATTTTTTCTATATAGAGGTGGTAGGGTGATAACAAATATTCACCAAATCAAAGATAATCGACATATTTTCAGGGAATTCTTCTTATTTCCTTCTTCGAGGCTATGGATCTATACAATTTGTCTAGAGTGGTACCCCAATATATATATATATATATATATATATATATATATATATATATAGAGAGAGAGAGAGAGAGAGAGAGAGAGAGAGAGAGAGAGAGAGAGAGAGAGAGAGAGAGAGAGAGAGAGAGAGAGAGAGATAGAGAGAGAGAGAGAGAGAGAGAGAGAGGGAGAGAGGGAGAGAGAGAGAGAGAGAGAGAGAGAGAGAGAGAGAGAGAGAGAGAGAGAGAGAGAGAGAGAGAGAGAGAGAGAGAGAGAGAGAGAGAGAGAGAGAGAGAGAGAGAGACCCCTAGAGCCACTAGCTTGGTTTGTGGTTATCGTTACCTACGGTGTTATAACTCATTATGTAACCACCGGATCAACTAGTTTGTGGTCACGCCACCTGCACCTCTGGGTAGCATGGGAGGTGACATATCATGTGGAGACCAGTTTTCAACCCCAGTCGACTTTGGACGGTCGTCAGGAGAAGACCTATTGTGATCTTGGCCAACTGCTCGTTGGTGAGACGTGTGTGGGTCTGGGTAATAATAACTTGAAGTCCGAATAACTTCTGCCCGAAACGCTGCGCGTACTAGTGGCTTTACAAGAATGTAATTACTATGCTATGTATCCTCACAATCCCAATGTACCTTCTTGTATATTTATAAATAAATAAATAAATAAGTATTTACTTGAATTTTGCACTTTGTTGTATTAGTGTCCGGTCCACTTGAATTGTGTTAAGCTTTGATTTGAGTTTAAATGTTATTTTATATTATGTGTGCAAGAGAGATGTATTGCAGGGGTTAAAGTTATTTTTTGTTTGCTTTATTGAATTAACTTTTGCTGTTTGACTTTAATCCTGTTTCCCCATAATCACATTGAAGTGTAATACGGCTTTTTTTTGTGTTATGCAAGCACGGTATAGCCGCAGCACCTTTATTTAACGTACTTATATATATGTGTATATATATTATATATATATATATATATATATATATATATATATATATATATATATATATATATATATATATATATATATATATATATATATATATATATATATATAATGTCGTACCTAGTAGCCAGAACGCACTTCTCAGCCTACTATGCAAAGCCCGATTTGCCTAATAAGCCAAGTTTTCCTGAATTAATATATTTTCTCTATTTTTTTTCTTATGAAATGATAAAGCTATCCATTTCATTATGTATGAGGCAAAATTTTTTTTATTGAAGTTAAAATTAACGTAGATATATGATCGAACCTAACCAACCCTACCTAACCTAACCTATCTTTATAGGTTAGGTTAAGTTAGGTAGCCGAAAAAGTTAGGTTAGGTTAGGTAGTCGAAAAAACATTAATTCATGAAAACTTGGGCTATCAGGCAAATCGGGCCTTGCATAGTAGGCTGAGAAGTGCGTTCTGGCTACTAGGTACGACACACACACACACACATATATATATATATATATATATATATATATATATATATATATATATATATAAAGCCGTAATTAGAAAGTAATTTGGAATATAGTGAATAATTTCACTTCAACACATTAAATTCCTCCTGTTGATAGCGATATATAATGACCATTGGGATATATACCCCCTGTTGACAGCGATATATAATGGCAATTAGGGTATATTCCTCTTGTTGACAGCGATATATAATAGACCTCAGGGTATATTCCTCCTGTTCATTCCAGCCCAGACAAACGGAATATTCTCACACAGCAGCTCACAAGTTGCAGGTCTTAGAGCCCTTAACTGTATGCGATATACTGACTCTAAATATGTGATGATAATTATGAGCTAGTAGGTGTGATGGAAGGGGTGAAGGGAGAGGTGGGAGGGAGGGGACGGTGTAGGGAGGGAAGGGTGGAGGCAGAGATGATGGGAGGGAGAAGTATAGGAACGAAGGGTGGATGGAGGGAGGGAAGGGGCGGTGGTGATGAGGTGAAGGTGCTGAGGGAGGGGGAGGGGTGGAGGGAAGGATGTGTGGAGGGGAGGAGGAGGGTGGAGGGAATGATGTGTCGAGGAGAGGAGGAGGGTGGAGGAAAGGATGTGTGGAAGGAAGGATGTGTGGAGGGGAGGAGGAGGAGGGTGGAGGGAAGGATGTGTGGAGGAGAGGAGGAGGAGTGAGGAGGGAAGGAGGAGGGGTGGAGGGAAGGGGTGAGTCACGGGTCATTCGTGTCGGAGCACTCAACTCACTCCATATTATATATTATTGAAGGTGAATGTGAAAATAAATGATTGACAGACATCTGTTACTGATATAAGAATCGATTTGCCATGAATACTGTCTTGGCTTGATGAGGAGAGCACGAGAGACCACGCACGGAAGGAGAGAGAGAGAGAGAACACAAGAGGAAGGAGAGTAGTAGAGGAGGAAGAAGAAGAACATAAGAGGAATGATGGTAGATTAAGGAGACAAGCAGATATCATTATAAGAGAACTGGACCCAGTCTTGGACAGCCTCCCCCCCCCACCCCAGCCCATTCTCCTAAAAAAAGGGACTTACAGGAATTATTTGGTTTAAAATGCCACTATGTAGTGATGGACCACCAGAAAGTACCACATTGTAGTGATGGACCACCAGAAAGTACCACATTGTAGTGATGGACCACCAGAAAGTACCACATTGTAGTGATGGACCACCAGAAAGTACCACATTGTAGTGATGGACCACCAGAAAGTACCACATTGTAGTGATGGACCACCAGAAAGTACCACATTGTAGTGATGGACCACCAGAAAGTACCACATTGTAGTGATGGACCACCAGAAAGTACCACATTGTAGTGATGGACCACCAGAAAGTACCACATTGTAGTGATGGACCACCAGAAAGTACCACATTGTAGTGATGGACCACCAGAAAGCACCACATTGTAGTGATGGACCACCAGAAAGTACCACTATGTAGTGATGGACCACCAGAAAGTACCACATTGTAGTGATGGACCACCAGAAAGTACCACATTGTAGTGATGGACCACCAGAAAGTATCACTATGTAGTGATGGATCACCAGAAAGTACCACTATGTAGTGATGGACCACCAGAAAGTACCACATTGTAGTGATGGACCACCAGAAAGTATCACTATGTAGTGATGGACCACCAGAAAGTACCACTATGTAGTGATGGACCACCAGAAAGTACCACTATGTAGTGATGGACCACCAGAAAGTACCACTATGTAGTGATGGACCACCAGAAAGTACCACTATGTAGTGATGGACCACCAGAAAGTACCACTATGTAGTGATGGACCACCAGAAAGTACCACTATGTAGTGATGGACCACCAGAAAGTACCACTATGTAGTGATGGACCACCAGAAAGTACCACTATGTAGTGATGGACCACCAGAAAGTACCACTATGTAGTGATGGACCACCAGAAAGTTGACTTTTGTATTACTGAATTTGGACAAACTGGAAACTTTTTTAACTGCAACATAAATATATATGACCTAACCTCTCCTAGCAATCCTGGGCCTAAGATACACGCTATCTTAGATACACGCTCTCTTAGGCCTAATGCAGTACATATATATGTGTGTGTTATATTAGGCCTAGGAATATTAAGGTTCGGTTTTTAGCTTAAATTTTTCCTGAACGCTATAAAATTAATATTACAAAAAGTGGTTACGTAGTACTTTCAATCAAATAGTTACTATAAGTAACTATTTCAGTTGTGACTTATGGTAACTATACCAATTAATGTAAGTAACTATTTCCTGATTTCAGGAGGATGACCATTGACCACTCTGTAACAAAAAAAATCCAATCTAACCAACCCAACCAACCCACAAAAATTTCACAGTAGGATGCACATTTGAAACGTCGGTTACCGTAACTTAAGAAACGCGACCTATAACGTGAGAGGACGGGTTGGTGTTCATAAGCACACTGGGCGAGACTCCAGCCATAACTGAACCCTATCGAGGATTGGAACACATTTCCTGAACAAAATAGAAGCATCGTGTCTTAAAAAATAAGGTCAGCCCTATGACAGAGGTTCCACAAGGATCCTACAGATGTTCCACAGAGGCTGATACCCTTTTCAGACCAGCACAGAGGTCTGATACCCCTTATCAGACCAGCACAAAGGTCCACCAAAGGCCCCACAGGGGTTCGACTGGGAGTCCAACAGGGAGGCTCCCACAGAGTTCCCCCTCGAAGATCCCACAGGGGTGCTAGAAGGGTCCTAAGTTGCTCCTGCCTCAGCCCAGTAATCTTGACCATCACCATCAACGACCTACCACTACGAAACTATAACGAAACTACCATTACACTGATGACGTAATACATATAGTGAGGTCTGGCACCGAGGGACCAAACAACACACACACACATGCCATTATAACCAGGAGAGCTAACGAAGATATAGGCTCTGGAACCTATATGCTAGTCAATTATGAGTTGAAAAAACGATGGAGATATCAAATAATATACACCTGGAAGATACTGGAGGGCCAAGTACCAAATCTACACAGTAAAATAACAACGTACTGGAGTGAACGATATGGAAGAAAATGCAGAATAGAACCAGTGAAGAGTAGGGGTGCCATAGGCACAATCAGAGAACACTGTATAAACACCAGAGGTCCACGGTTGTTCAACACCCTCCCAGCGAGCATAAGAAATATTACCGGAACAACCGTGGATATCTTCAAGAGGAAAGTAGATTTATTCCTCCTAGGAGTGCAGGACCAACCGGGCTGTGGTGAGTATGTGGGCCTGCGGACCGCTCCAAGCAACAGCCTAGTGGACCAAACTCTCACAAGTCAAGCCTGGCCTCGGGCCGGGTTTGGGGAGTAGAAGAACTCCCAGAACCCCATTAACCACGTATCAACCAGGGATCCAAGAGCCGTGGGTTATGCCCCGCAAATACAACTGTGTGAGTACAATTAGGTGAGTACTGGTTGGTCCTAGATTCGATACTCGGGTGGGGATGTTTCCTTATACCTGGAGTATACCTGGAGTATACCTGGAGTATACCTGGAGTACAGAAAAATCTGTATATTGCCTCTATTAAAAATATAGGTTGGACGAATTTGAAATAATATGTGAGTGCATTAATTTTAGTATGATTATTATTACTTGGTCTTACTCTTTACTTCGACCTTCCAACCTTCCAACGATGTAACTGCTCTTCGGGACGATACTGACCGCGCTCACTCTTGTTTATGTCGGAGCCCCACGCAGTCAGCAGCCAGGTTTGGTGCGCTGGTCCCACAGTTGGTACCTCTGAGACTCTCCTAGGAGCACTGTCAACAGTGCTCCTAGGTCCTCTCACCATGCTATGTGAAGGTAAGAGACGGGTCTTAACGCTATGCTATGTGAAGGTAAGAGACGGGTCTTAACGCTATGCTATGTGAAGGTAAGAGACATGTCTTAACGCTATGCTATGTGAAGGTAAGAGACATGTCTTAACGCTATGCTATGTGAAGGTAAGAGACAGGTCTTAACGCTATGCTATGTGAAGGTAAGAGACATGTCTTAACGCTATGCTATGTGAAGGTAAGAGACAGGTCTTAACGCTATGCTATGTGAAGGTAAGAGACGGGTCTTAACGCTATGCTATGTGAAGGTAAGAGACATGTTTTAACGCTATGCTATGTGAAGGTAAGAGACATGTCTTAACGCTATGCTATGTGAAGGTAAGAGACGGGTCTTAACGCTATGCTATGTGAAGGTAAGAGACAGGTCTTAACGCTATGCTATGTGAAGGTAAGAGACAGGTCTTAACGCTATGCTATGTGAAGGTAAGAGACAGGTCTTAACGCTATGCTATGTGAAGGTAAGAGACATGTCTTAACGCTATGCTATGTGAAGGTAAGAGACAGGTCTTAACGCTATGCTATGTGAAGGTAAGAGACGGGTCTTAACGCTATGCTATGTGAAGGTAAGAGACATGTCTTAACGCTATGCTATGTGAAGGTAAGAGACATGTCTTAACGCTATGCTATGTGAAGGTAAGAGACAGGTCTTAACGCTATGCTATGTGAAGGTAAGAGACATGTCTTAACGCTATGCTATGTGAAGGTAAGAGACATGTCTTAACGCTATGCTATGTGAAGGTAAGAGACGGGTCTTAACGCTATGCTATGTGAAGGTAAGAGACAGGTCTTAACGCTATGCTATGTGAAGGTAAGAGACAGGTCTTAACGCTATGCTATGTGAAGGTAAGAGACAGGTCTTAACGCTATGCTATGTGAAGGTAAGAGACGGGTCTTAACGCTATGCTATGTGAAGGTAAGAGACGCGTCTTAACGCTATGCTATGTGAAGGTAAGAGACAAATAAAGTTTCGCTATGAGTGCTTCACCTCATATTCCTAATACAGCCTTCGGTTACTGACAAACATAAAGTTCTTCCATCCTTATTTTTATTAATTTGCAATTTTTTGTTGTATTTGAGTAAGAATTTAATTTAAGTTTCAACGTAAGGTAATTTCTTCCTTTGACAGCCACGGGGATTGCGCCGTGCTAGTTTAAATTTATAATTCTCGGTAAGATCTTCATTTGGTTATATTGAAGATAAAATTCCCATTAGTGTATCAGTTTTATACTTTACTTTAAAATTCCAAATGTTCGGTTATTAACATCGTGGAAGAGGGAACTAACGTATCGGTATAGTTTTTTTTTATAAAAAAGGTAATATCATTATTCTTACTCTATTATGAACTTTGGCATGATATTTATTGTTATGATTTAAATACATTATATTAATTGCTATAATTTTTGTATTTTAGATTGGAAGGCGAGGCGAATGTACCCCTGATCAAATCATCATAGTTATTAATAGAGATAGTTTATAAAAATGGTATATAATTAATCCATTTATGACAATAGGTTGAGAGAGAAATTATTCTTTTTTCGGCTCATATCTAATTGTTGGGTAGAGAGTAAAGAGCTGGAGACCTCTGATGTTCTTACAGTGTACTCTAATTGTGCCTATGGCTACTTCACTAACTCTATTCTGTATTTCCAATCACATTTTACAATCCAATATGTTTTATCTTGTTACGCAGATTAGTAACCTGGCCCTCCAGTATCTTCCATGCATATATTGTGTCAAAATCTCCTCTCTAGAGAGTACATTTTCAGAGTTCTGAGACCCTCCCAATGATCACGCTGCTTGACTATTTATATGTACGCCATATATGTTTTTATTTCAGAAATCGTTCCTGGTTCGAAAGGTCAGGTGTGTACCGAGCAGTTCTGGCATGGCCCTCAAACACTTGAAGTAACACAGACCTGTCAGGAGTAGTGGTCGTGGTACTGACCACGCCAAGTAGTTCAGTACGTATAATGACAGCAGCAACCTAATTTAATCTAAACATTTATATATAATCAATCTAAACATATTAATCTAAACTCTAAATCTAAACTATTATATCTAAAAAGCGACGGGATTTAGTTGGCCTTGTGTCATCGGTCTGCACTACCACAGTAATCAAAGTTTACCTGCTATTTACCTGTCGCTGGTTGCGAGAGTTATCACAGAGACTCAGAGATGACTGCTGTATACTCCATGTAGGTATACCTCTTCCTTGTATAGTTCTGAGTATACTCCTATGATGTATGTGCAGACAGGAGAGAGTATGCACAATGTGTCCATGGGACACGAAACAGGGCATGTCCCAGCGCCAGGACATTAAATATTAGTGTGGAGAGCAGTACAAAATGTTGTCATGAGTGGAAAAACGTTCGTTGATATAGCGTAATCATAAAAAAAAATATCATTGGTGGCGAAGTATGAAAACGTTTGAAATTGTGGTTTAATAACCTAAGCAATTAGCGTTAGCTGGGAAATATAAGAGCTTTCGTTAGTATTTGGCAATTATAAAAACGTTAGTCAGAGCTGGTTGACGAGACAACCCTTTGTCAGTACTGGTTGGCAATACATGCGTTTACCAGCTATGGTTACCGTTACCAACGTTTCTCAGTACTGATCGACAAGACAAACGTTTGTCAGTACTGACCAACACTTCAAACGTCTGCAGGTTGTTGGCGTAGCAATGTTCTTTTTTTAAGATAAGCAACTGTACAGTCTTAAAAATAGTTAACTAATTATACTTATAGGTTCCTCATTTAGAAAATGTAATAACACTGGAACAAATAAGGTAACGAGAACAGACACAACACAGGCGGGAGAAGCTAGCCACAAACGACATATAAACCCATTACACGTTGACTGTCACAAGCTGACGTTATCAGAAACGTTTGTCGTCAAAAGTAACGTTAGCTGATGCACTGTCAACGCAGTTCGGACGCGTGCCGCTACGACAGTGAATTATTAAATTAAAAACAACAACAAAAATAAGTAAAGCGTTTATGAATAAACGACACAATTGATAATTGTGAAATATGAATAACGATGTTTCGAACCGTCTATAGCTGGGTTCAGGATGGATCGAAACGTCAACACTCACTCCATTCCACGTGTGGGTTTAGGATCATTGTTTCTCAGTCACTTTACAAATTCTCAGTCACGTTACTGTGACTGAGAATTATACGTACCTCTGTAACCCTTTCCGCCACTGCCCACGGGATGGGTATGGGGTGCATAATAAAGAAAGAAATTGAAATTGGCAGACATGCAACCTGTCTTGATTTGCCCTTCGCTTATCTTGGGTAATCTGATGAAGGAACTGAGTTGACGTGAAAGCCTTTCTACTGGAATATATCGCATCCTAAACTTTGTCTCAGAAACTATTGGTAACAAAATCAGACCAGACTCCAATAGCTTTCAAAGAACAGTGGCTTCCAAATGACTTAATATCAAGCGTTCGCATCTCAGAATCCAGAGACACGTGTAAATTGCGCGCGCGCGCACACACACACACATGCACGCGCGTGTCTGTGTGGAAGTAACCAATACACACACACACCGTTTTTATTCGACTCAAATTCACCCCATTATTCCAGAGACCTGCGCGGGTTTTACAAATGAGAATATATTTCGTTAGGATATTTTTCATTTATCTCTGACTTTCCCAGTCCTGTTATCAGGGTGCTATCTTCGGGATTCACAGATCGTCTGCTTTTATCATGCAATCTGCCACTTTGAGCAAACACACGCACATCGGCTCTGCTTTGTCTTTCGTAACCCACCAATCACAACCCCGTCGCCAGTAACCCACCAATCACAACCCGTCGCCAGTAACCCACCAATCACACCTGTGTGTTCCACCACCCGGCAAAGGAGGAAGGAGGAAGGAGGAAGGAAGGGAGGAAGGAGGAAGGAAGGAAGGAAGAAAGGAAGAGCGAGAAGGAAGAGTGAGAGGAAGGAACACAGACATGCGAGTGTGTGTTCTCTCTCTCTCTCCAAAATTTCACTAAAAGAGCAAAGTCCCTCGGATCCCCAAAATGGTATAGAATCACCCACAATGAGGATAAATGATGGTGAGAAAACATCATTTGAGAGGGGGGTTCACGCCCCCCTCAATGCCCACTAGGGTATTGAGGAGGGGCGCGAACCAACGACCTTGGCATTGCGGTGTTTGCCAGAGAGCTGGAGAAGATCTCGTCATAAATAACGAATCGAACACGCGGACGTGTTGCCATCGGTATTGTTGTTATTCTGTCCGAACGCTGCGTGCTAATTTTGAATGCTTAAGTTTGATCTTTTGATCCAGATGTTCATATGTAAACTGTTATATGCACTTCTGGTTATTAATTTACATTGCTATACAGGTCAATTAAGTGTAGAATTTGATGTACAGGTGAGGTAAAAGTAAGGTTTTATTTTTTATATTGAGGCCTTCATTTGCCACTAATTGGTCTTACCATCACCGCCTGGTCTAACTATCACCGCCTGGTCTAACCATCACCTGTGTTACGGCCCTAGTGGGACGCAACCGGGTTCTTCTCTGATGTTAGTAGAGTTTGGGAATCCGGCCCCAAGTTAGTAGAGGCTTTCAAGGGGTGTGTTCCGTAACGCAAGGTAAATTAAAGGGGGAGGGATACCAATGTTCTGATTTATATATATATTCACCACCACCATAAATAAATATATAACAGTTGCACACGGGGGTTATTACTACACGATTATGTACAAGGTTGTCTAAAAAAGAAGACACTGGATGCTCCACAGTGCGCACTTTGGGTAGCCCTGGTTCTTTCTTCCGTGGCTCCCGATGAATCCTCTACGATTCTCTTGGCGAATCTACCCTGGCCACAGGCCAGCCAAATCACAGTCCCACTGGGTGCTCCGTCGTGGAGGCCTTCAACCACAATCCAGCCTGTAGTTGGCAGGTACCGATCAGCTCCGCTGCGTAGGCCACTCCACGACCGATACTAGGGTTGCGAGCCCTAGGCAGGAGCCTCGTGTGATCCCGCAGATCACTCTCCTCACTAAGCACCCCAGTGGCTAGTCTCTTCCACCAGCCAGCCCCGGATAAGGCGATTCCTGATACTGCCACGTCACAGGCAGGCTAATACTCTCAACAGAGTTCGTCCGGGGGTGACTCACAGCTTCTTCAGCAGACTCGTGAAGAGACCTTGGCTGCCTTGGGTAGACTGATTCATCGTCCAATACAGCAGTCCCAGGTCGACTCTGCAATCAGACACGTCATTAATACTGGGTCTAGGGAACCTCACTTACAGGCTTAGACACAAACGCCCACCTCTTCATTCCATAGATGGCGTTGCCGTCTAAGCGCCACCTCACCAGAGGTCAGCAGCGGCTATGTTATGAGCTGATTAAGACGGGAATCCAGCACCTGTGGCCGGTATATCCCGTCCTCACTAGATGGCGTTGTCCATTTGGAGGGGTTTTTGGGAGCGGACTCACAGATGGCGTTGTCGTCACTGCTCCGTGCTCCGACGCTGGACTCAGGTCCGTAACAACCTGGTCTAACCATCACCACCTGGTCTAACCATCACCGCCTGGTCTAACCATCACCACCTTATCATTCTCGCCCTACAGTACCCTCGGTTATTACGACCAACTTAATTCCTGCTATCACGGCTTAACAACGTCAGCGGCTCGTTACCAACGGCCACTTTCCCGCGCCTCACATCCCCCCGAGTGACTGTAATTATCGCCTTCACCTGTTTACTAATTACTCTCATGAACCTATTAGTAACCCTAACAACCACTGTCCACATAATATGCCTTCCTAATTTCCCTGCACTTGTGCTGCCACCATTGGTATTACTGCTACCATGAGGGGTAGGTAGTTATTGGTATTACTGCTACCATGAGGGGTAGGTAGTTATTGGTATTACTGCTACCATGAGGGGTAGGTAGTTATTGGTATTACTGCTACCATGAGGGGTAGGTAGTTATTGGTATTACTGCTACCATGAGGGGTAGGTAGTTATTGGTATTACTGCTACCATGAGGGGTAGGTAGTTATTGGTATTACTGCTACCATGAGGGGTAAGCAGTCATTGGTATTACTGCTACCATGAGGGGTAAGCAGTCACCAGTATTACCGCTACTGTGAAGTGATGTTTGAGAGCCGTCGTCGTTGTCGCCGGCAGTATAAGTGACTCCCTCGGTAAGATGTGTTGGTGCTATAACACAAGTGTAACTCGGCAGAATTAACACCGTCACCAACACCACTACTACCACAATCACCAGCACCACCACCACCAGTATCACCATCACCACCACCACCACCACCACCAGTATCACCACCACCACCACCACCAGCACCACCACTACCTCCACCTCTACCAGCATATCCCAACATATTTCAGGCCGCCTCATTATTCTCATTATTCCTGACGTAGACGATCAATGGCCGTCACGTTAATGAAGTGTCATTTTAAAATCTATGCCTTACTGAGCACATTTAGCGCTGCCCCGACCGGGTCACATGCTTAAAATATATATTTAGGGAGCGATCACACCAGAGACAGTCCCCTGGGCGGCATGAACACTCAGGACAGTCATGATGAGGTGTGTGTGCATCTGAAGTAGTTTTGTGACTTGTGAGGGTTCTATGAGGTGTGAGGACTCGAGGCTACCATGGCGAGGTAAAATAATTAGCGGTAAAAAATATTGATGATCACAAAATGGCCAAACTAATTTTTATTTTATCCCGACTTAACCGGTGTCTAGGACAAGCTGGTGAAACATGACCGGAGTGAAGTGCCCAACCACTCTGACCTTCGGGGATCGAAGGCTGGCCCAAGCTGGAAGCGGGGTCAGACAAAACAACAGTTAAGTTATCTGTTCACAATACACTGTTTATATTGATACACCAGATATGGTACCCGGCGGTGCCCAGGTCTCTGATCCCACTTCCCCATATCCGTTTACTCCACAAACCTCTCCCCTCTCTCTCTCCATATCTCTTTCTCTTCTTCCCAAATGTCCCCCCCCTCTTCTCTTCCCCACTCTCCCCCTCTCTTAACCTCTTACCTTCTCCACCTTTCTACTCCTTATCCATCCCTCCCACTTCCATTCTCCCTCTTCTCCAATTCCTTCCTTTCTCTCCCCTCTCCACCTCTTCCCACAGAAAATGTAATTTTACGATATTTTTATTAACACATTTAGGTACATGTGGATTTGTGCAGCTGTCCTAGACTATATGATGTGGGGGTACAGAGTGTGTCAAAAAACTAGCTCCGTGATGCTAAAAAAAACATCACATGATGGTTAGTCATACGGAGCCATGTGATCAGTAATCTACACTGGCAAACTCTGGGTGCATTATGAGGATATCATCATGAACATAATAGTGAATAACGTAATTACAAAGCTCCAGATACCTCATGCCAACGGGTCTGAATGGTCCGATAACTGGGCATTCGGTGATATAGCGTGAGAGATAATGCCGCAGTTCCTGCTCAAAGAGTTTGCACCTGGGGTGTTCAGGATTGGGAGATCCGTCACTTGTAGCCACCTGCCACAGGTAACGGTAACCCAACCTGATCCTGGCAACCACTGTGTCGCACAGTCTGGTGGACGTTTGGTGCTGTCCATAAACATAGGTTTCAGATCTGAACAAATCGTAGCTTTTTATACTGGTGCTTTCAGGTCGTTGGGAGTCAGTAATATTATCTCTTATCAGACCTGAGAGTTTGCAACAATATAATTTTGACAGCAGAGATGGGGATACCTAGATCTAATTCAACTTCATTTTTGTTACACGCTAATTTGGCTGCAATGTCTGTCTCATTATGATGGGTTATATTTATCTGTGATGATATCCATACAACGGAGATTCGAAACCCTTTACACTGTGCAGCAATTAAGTTATTTATAATTGGCAGTATGAGGTTCTTGCTGTCGATTTTCCAGGAGAAGTTTTCGATTGCTTGAAGAGCAGACTAGAATCACAGAATATTATTCCTCTTCAAAAACTGCTCAAAACTGAATGGAAAACAAATCCCTAATATCAGACCATCAAAATCGCTGAAGAAGCCGATATTTCTTATAGGGAGGCAATGAGGCATACCCCAACCAGCATATAACAGTCACATACCACCCTTTTGTTATCTTGAAAAGTTGGGTGAAGCTTCAATCCCCGACAGTCCAAGTCGGGGATTGAACGCACTATTCGCACCGGGGGTTGGGCACTATTCCTTAAGTCGTATACTAAATCTTTATCCAGATCCTTCCAAGTGCTATATAGTAGTAATGGCTTAGTGCTTTCTCCTGATAGTTACTTTACCTTGTCCCAAGTGTCTGGTCTCCAGCCTCGGACAGACAAACATCCTCTTTTATAAATATAGATAAATACAGTAGAAGAGATAGGAAATTATGAAGGGACGAGCTGGTTGAGCTATTATGAGTATATATCACTTGGATTGTATTTGAAGACAAGGAACTGGGATATAAGGATAAGGAGCTGGGATTTGAGGACAAGGAAGTGGGATATGAGAACAAGAAGCTGGGATATGAAGGTAAGGAACTGGGATACGAGGAGAAACGGTTCTTATAACTCCTTGGATAATATTGGGTTGAACTCCGACCTCACCAGAAGCGAGCCCGTGGCGCTACCAACCACTCCACGTATCAGATGGAAGGCTTGAGAGGATGTCAGTGCAACTCAAGGGTCACTATAGCTTTATGACTATAAGGGACCCCGTTAGTCCCCCCAGGCACCTCAGCAAGTGCTGAGTCAAACAAGTTTTTTTTAGTTTAGTTCATTTATTATACACCCCATACCCATCTTATGGGCGGTAGTGGAAAGGGTTACAGAGGTACGTAATGGGCTCAGGGACTGAACCACACAATTCATTTAGCTAAGCAAGTTACAATCTTGATGAGCTAGTTACAAAATTCAAACAACCAAACCAAAAACACCGTTGAAGGCTCTCCCGTAATGCCTGGCCGAGAAGAAAAGTCTAACATTTTAATGGTAACAATTCAATCACTTTTTATCTCGAAAATGCGATAAAGTAAATTGAAAATTAATCCAAAAATCACTCAAGCCCCTAATCGTGTCTCCCAGCATTAATAGCTTTCGCAAAATTTTAGAATAAATAATAGAGCAACTACTGAGTTATTGCTTTCCACTACTAATTCTCTTACTAATTCTGTACTAATATGCACACTGAATATGAATGTTTAAACTTACCTAAGATATCGCACATGAGCATGAAAATTCTGGAAATCAAATATACTTCTGAATTTTCGCAGATAACACGATCACGATAATGAACACCATTTCAGGATTATCCTTAAAGATTATATATATATATATATATATATATATATATATATATATATATATATATATATATATATATATATATATATATATATATATATATATATATATATATATGAGGAGCTGGAGGAGCTGTACAACTTGTGACAAGTAGTCTTGTACCTTGCATGTAACCAATGTTGTAACCTTTTTTGTGTAATTAAATTTTAAAATAAAGTTAGATATATATATACACACACACTAAAAGAATAGGGGTGGTAGGGGAAGAAAATATCAGTGTTCAGTGAGGATCCACAAGGTCTTCTCTGAGTACTCATTATTTTCTTCTCCGAGGCTATGGGTCCCTACACTTGCACCAGAGGTGGTACCCCTTTTAAGTAAATAATATATATATATATATATATATATATATATATATATATATATATATATATATATATATATATATATATATATACAACTGAATAGAACTTACGCATCTCCGATTTTATATCTACATTTGAGTGAGGTGGATGGGGTGAGGTGGCATTAATAGGGTATTAATTTCATCAACACAAGACAGAACAAGAGGTGGCATTAATAGGGTATTAATTTCATCAACAACAGGAGACAGAACACGAAACAATGGGTATTGAATAGAAGTGTTTGTAGAAAGCCTATTGGTCCATATTTCTTGATGCTTCTATATTGGAGCGGAGTCTTGAGGTGGGTAGAATATAGTTGTGCATTAATTGGCTGTTGATTGCTGGTGTTGACTTCTTGATGTGTAGTGCCTCCCAAACGTCAAGCCGCCTGCTATCGCTGTATCTATCGATGATTTCTGTGTTGTTTACTAGGATTTCTCTGGCGATGGTTTGGTTGTGGGAAGAGCTCTTCCCACAACCAAACCATCGCCAGAGAAATCCTAGTAAACAACACAGAAATCATCGATAGATACAGCGATAGCAGGCGGCTTGACGTTTGCGAGGCACTACACATCAAGAAGTCAACACCAGCAATCAACAGCCAATTAATGCACAACTATATTCTACCCACCTCAAGACTCCGCTCCAATATAGAAGCATCAAGAAATATGGACCAATAGGCTTTCTACAAACACTTCTATTCAATACCCATTGTTTCGTGTTCTGTCTTGTGTTGATGAAATTAATACCCTATTAATGCCACCTCTTGTTCTGTCTTGTGTTGATGAAATATATATATATATATATATATATATATATATATATATATATATATATATATATATATATATATATATATATATATATATATATATATATATATATATGTCGTACCTAATAGCCAGAACGCACTTCTCAACCTACTATTCAAGGCCCGATTTGCCTAATAAGCCAAGTTTTCATGAATTAATTGTTTTTCGACTACCTAACCTACCTAACCTAACCTAACCTAACTTTTTCGGCTACCTAACCTAACCTAACCTATAGAGATAGATTAGGTTAGGTTAGGTAGGGTTGGTTAGGTTTGGTCATATATCTACTTTAATTTTAACTCCAATAAAAAACAATTGCCCTCATACATAATGAAATGGGTAGCTTTATCATTTCATAAGAAAAAAATTAGAAAAAATATATTAATTCAGGAAAACTTGGCTTATTAGGCAAATCGGGCCTTGAATAGTAGGCCAAAAAGTGAGTTCTGGCTACTAGGTACGACATATATATATATATATATATATATATATATATATATATATATATATATATATATATATATAGTTTATTTTCGGGCTCAACCATGTACGAATTTAATTATATATTTACTTCTCTTTGATATGAGGAAGATATTATCTCGTTGCAACGTTGCGTGATTGCAGGATCTTATGTTCCTGGCTGGGAGGATCTGTCATTGAACGACGAGCTCAGAGAAATGCAACATGACGTATCTGAATAGTGACAGTGGATAAAATACAGAAACAGAGGATATAATCCAAGAGAAATCCACCTTGGTTGTAGATCGAATTTACATTGAGTTTTTTTTTTGTAAATCGTGTAAGAGTGCGTATGATTGCCGCAACGAAAGGTCAGAGATTGTTATATTGTGTTCCTATGTGACGTAAATATTAGTTATATTCAGTTTTATCCACCAAGAGGTGACGGAGTTACCAGGTGTACCAGAGTGAAATTATTGGGTAAGCGTAATGGAGAGGCAAGAAAGGCTACACAGCGAGTTATTACTAAGAGTATCTGGGTGATTCTCCTCTATATGTATATTTTTGTTTATGTGGTGATAAGACCAAGTGAACTGTTTGGTCACGGGAGTACTATTGATGGACATTAGCCAAGAGAACTTAATGATGACAAATATGTGTCATTTACTATATTAACATAAAACATTTTGATGTTGCTGAATGACTAACTGTGTACTCATTTTCCGAGTGAGTATTTCTTTTGTGAATTGATATATTTCTACACGTACTCGTTTACGCCAGGGTTTATTTCCATTCCAGGAGTGATAGATATTTATGGTCCAATGTATTATGTAATAAATATGTGGAAGGATATAAATAGCCTGATCAAGCCAGTTCAGGCAGAGTATACGAAGGTGATGCAAATTAGGTTGGAACTATATAAGTTTGCTGGCATGTTTGTTTATTTATGTTTATTAAATGTTCTATTTTACGACTTAGGAGTTTATCTTACCTCTGTGGGTCTGGAGTCACAACTAAGAGAGTAACAAGACCTCTGACTGTTTCTCGTGGTGATGAGCAGTAATTAAGAAGGGAAGAAACCACTAGCATTTAGAGAAGAGGTCATCTGAGTATCAACCACAGAGAGAATGCAACACCATCAGTGTTGACGGCCGTGGTTCAAGGCAGCAGGTGAAGTGATGTGTGTGAACACCTACAGGTAATAGAATCTTCTCACAAGGGGTAATGACTCACAAGGTGACTCCTCAGGTGGCACTGTCACTAATGGAGTGCCAGTAGCAGCCTGTTCAGTCTAAAGGGTGTTTAAGACCCACTGTCTTGCTTTTTTTTCAGTTGCGGAAAGAAGATCCCGCAACACTTTGCAGGGTGACGTGAGGGAGGTGGAGTAACCGACATAGACGGCTCGGGGTCAGCCCTATTGCACACATTGAAAGGTGTGGAGCTCCCATGACCAGCCCGTCCGCCTTAATATCGATGGAGGCAAAAGAAGACAAGCCGACTCCCTAGAATGTCTTAGAGACAACTTCCTGGTGGTACTGGGGACACCACCCTGGTGGAACTGGGGGACACCACCCTGGTGGTACTGGGGACACCACCCTGGTGGTACTGGGGACACAAACCCTGGTGGTACTGGTACCACTTCTTCCACTCCATCGCCATTAAAAAAAATACCACTTCTGCACCATTTCAAAGTGTACCTGTTTACATAGGTTTACAAAGACCACAGTTTTCATAATTCAAGAGACACAGAGACTCACTAGCACGCCCTGTGTCTCACAGAGTCTCTCGCCTCATCTCTTTCTCATTAAATAGTAACCACCCCCTCCCCCCCCCGTGGTGGCAGCACTAAAGGCCTACATCAATAAGAGAGTCAATGTCCTGTTGGCACATCGTTAAGGGGGCCAACAGTGCCTGCCTCGCACCATGAATACTTCAGTGCCTCTAAGTCCCCTACGAGTCGCTTGGTTATTTCTTCCTGAATAAAATAATTTGTGGTATACAACTCCTTGTGGGGGCAGGGTCGGTGGGGGTCGGGTGGGGGTTGTGGTGGGTTATTATGGGTTTGGTGTTGTGGGTTGTTAGGTTTTATGTAGTACTTGTAGTAATGATGAGCACGATCGTTCATATTTTGACGTAAAAGGCAATTAGAAAGTAGAAATCGCTACTATTGAATTTAGACAAAAGGGACAGGGTTTTGTACCGATGTGGACAAGAAAACTTAACCCAACCTTCCTTAGGCCTAATGCACGCTTTCTGAGGCCCTAATATAGTACATATATGTACTATACTAGGCCTAGGAATATTTAAGTTTTTAGCTTTATTTTTTCGAACTTTATAAAGTGAATTGTAATAAAATTATACTACCTGTCCATTACGTCTATGTACGACGGTCCTCATAGTTACAACAAGTACTAACTAAACTGGAGGATTGGCTGGGGTAGTTAAGGGCCGGGAGGGAGGGGGGGGGAGGCCCCACACACACACACACACATATATATATATATATATATATATATATATATATATATATATATATATATATATATATATATATATATATATATATATATATATATATATATATGTTGTACCTAGTAGCCAGAACGTCGTGCTCGACCTACTATGCAAGGCTCGATTTGCCTAATAAGACAAGTTTTCTTGAATTAATATATTTTCTCAATTTTTTTTCTTATGAAATGATAAAGCTACCCATTTCATTATGTATGAGGAAACTTTTTTTTTATTGGAGTTAAAATTAACGTAGATATATGACCGAACCTAACCAACTCTACCTAACCTAACCTAACCTATCTTTATAGGTTAGGTTAGGTTAGGTAGCCGAAAAAGTTAGGTTAGGTTAGGTTAGGTAGGTTAGGTAGTCGAAAAACAATTAATTCATGAAAACTTGGCTTATTAGGCAAATCGGGCCTTGCATAGTAGGCTGAGAAGTGCATTCTGGCTACTAGGTACGACATATATATATAACATTAACAATTGTGTAACTAGCTTCAAGAGATTGTCACTTGCTTAACTAAACGAATTATGGGGTTCAGTTCCTGAACCCATTATGTGCCTCTGTAACCCTTTCCACCACCACCCACGGGATGGGTATGGGGTGCATAATAAAGATAGAAATTGAATTAGTTGTGGGTCATTGAGGCAGTGGGTGGGCCGTTGAAAGGAACTTGCGGGCGGGTAGATGTGGTAGAAGCGTTAGGGGCGGGTAGATGTAGTAGAAGCGTAGGGGCGGGTAGATGTAGTAGAAGCGTTAGGGGCGGGTAGATGTGGTAGAAGCGTTAGGGGCGGGTAGATGTAGTAGAAGCGTTGGAGGCGGGTAGATATAGAAGCGTTGGGACGGGTAGATGTAGTAGAAGCGGGGGAGACTTGTAGAAAAGAAGGGGGGGTATGTTTGCCTGGGAGGGGGAGGAAGAGGGGCTGCGAATGACAGGAAGGAGGAGAGAAGGAGAGTGTGGGAGGGACAGGAGGGGTGTGAAGAAGTGACGTAAAAAATGTGAGGTAGATGGAATGAGGAGGGAGGATAGGCAGGTGTAAAGGAGCGGGAGAGAGAGGATGTCCAAGAAGAAGGCGAAGGGGGGAAGGAAGGAGATGGAGGAGGGGGAAGGAGGAAGGAAGAGGTGCGGGGGAGGGGAAGTGTGGATGTAAAGGAAGGGAGATATGCTGAAAGACGGATGTTGGTATGGTGTAAACAAAAGGACAGGAAATGGAAAATAAAATGGTAGATGGATGCAAGAAATGTGAGAATGATTTACTGGGCAGCAGGTCACAGCACCTCTGGCACCGGAAGAACATAGTTGCTCCCGAAAATGAAAAAAAAAATAAGTGCACATTCTCCCCCCCCTCCATCCTATCCCAGATCCTTCTCCTCCTGTCGATTGATTGATTGATTAATCTACACGGGCATGAATTGATTACTTTACACGGGCATGAATAAGTGGTAGATCCTCGTATCCCGTTCAAGTCATAGTGACTTAGCGCTTTCTCCTTATGTTACGGGCTATTCTTGCCCGTGCAGCCTCTTGGGTGGCTTAATCTTCGTCAATCAATCATTTTCTCCTCACAATTAGCTCACTTATCTCAGGGGCACCAGTTGACCGGAGCAGTTTTGGCCACCTTGAGAGCTGCTTTGTGGCCGCACATGGCAACATACTGTGTTGCCACACACGTCAACGTTCTGTGTTGCCACACATGTCAACGTGTAGTGTACAACCAGGAATCACTTGGCACCCTTGGCCACTTACCTACAACACAATCACTGTAAAATCTCTCAAACTTGGAGAAATATCGAGGTAACATATTCAGGGGACTTTGTGCACACTTTTGTAAACGTTAATAATAAAATATAACAAAATTTAATCCATTTGTAATAATCACGATAATCACCATAGGAGAAATCAAGAGAGCAGAAAAGATGAATGTCGTGACAGGCAACGTTCAAAGAGGGTAAAACCAGGAAAGACGACTCAAGTCTTTTTTTCAAGTTCCAAGTTAAAAAATAATGTGCCAATTAGCTTTTGAAGTGTTACAATTTTGCACCTGCATGTACTTCGAATTTACAACCTCTGGCAACACCCAGAGGGTGAATTTCGGATGCTCTACCGGAATTAACCGGGATGCGTAGGAGGGGAGGCTCATATAAGATTACAATTATTCTATTGCAAAAGGAAGAAAAAAATATAAATAGTGGAATGTATTACTCAAAATATACAAAGAATTGTAAGAATTGGGATCCTTTGAATATTGTACCATCTGCAGGATAGATGCAGGTCATATTCTGGTTAGGTTTAGATTGGGTCAAGCGCGACCTAACACAACCAAACTTAATCCAACCTGTCCTAGTTTGACCTAACTTGACCCGACCAAACTTATCCTGAATAAGCAAACCTAACCTAATCTAACACAACCAAACTGTAAACCACGTCTTCCTATGTGAATAATAATAACAATACGACAAGTATACTTTCTCGGCGCCATGATGTCTTTAAGTACCTTTGCACTTCCAACTTAAAGCTTTAGGAATGTATAACTTACTGGCCGAAAAGCCTCTTTCCTGACCGCTAAACTCTTCAGGTAAGTCAAGCCGACATTCCTGGCGTCTCTGGTATAACTCGCGGACACCGTGTAATTTCCTCGTCAAGTTTTTAGTAACGCGATATATTTATGGATATGCTATCTACTCATCTATAAACGAGGTACCAATTATCTTATCATATTTTGTTACACTCTGTTACCCTTGATTTTTGTATGTATCCGTAATTATATTCCAAATACATTTATATATTTTTATACCTTATAAAAAATGTGTTTTTATATGATATGAGAACTGTTGTCATTAGTTTGTACTGATAAAAAATATCTGTAGATGACCAAAGGCCTATATGAAAGTATGACTTCAAAGCAACACATGCTAAGACGTACCGAAATACCGTTGTTTCCTATATTTTCAAATGTGTTGGGTTGGGTGTTTAAATATATTATATACAGGACTAATTACGTTATGTTAGTGTACCTTTGGGTGTCAAGAGCCACGCAGGACTGGGCCAGACCCACCTACAGGTTAATGGACGCAACACAGCATATGAGAACAGTACAAGTCATACTGGTGAGCAATCCCAGGTGCACGAATCTGGAATGAATGTTGATAAACAAGGTTTAAGGTTAAAGAGGAAGGAGAGAGAGAGAGAGAGAGAGAGAGAGAGAGAGAGAGAGAGAGAGAGAGAGAGAGAGAGAGAGAGAGAGAGAGAGAGAGAGAGAGAGAGAGAGAGAGCAATGGCCAAAAATTCGAACACTGAAATGCTCCCAACAATACTGCTTCCCAACTCGTCATAGTGAGAGTGGTTGGGGAATACTCTTCTTCTGGGCGGCTGAGAGTTGGGATTGGGATTGCTAACATGGTAACGGCTGCTAACAACCCGGCTGCTAACAACCCGGCTGCGAAACCATCGCACGCTTCATCAACAACATGTGAGATCAGATTTAAATCAATGGAGCGTATTGCTACAGATAAAGAGCAGACGCCTCAGCGAGATGGCCGCTGGAGCAGCCAACACTAAGCCTCCACCAAGGAAGAACTACACATACAAAACACATGTCACTGCTGTGTTCCATGATGCTATGTTACAGCAGCTTACGTTAAGGTTTGCAGTGTTATGTTTGGGTCTGGTCCAAAGGTATGCAATGAGGCTCGTTCCTGAGCTAAAGGGACTGAGCTATGAGGAAGGACTGAGAGAAGTGGACCTTAATACACTGTAGGAAAGGAGAAATAGGGTTGACATGATAACAACATATAAGATTCTAAAGGGACAGTGACAGACAAAGCAGCGTTCTTCAAAGCTAGGAAGAGCAGATCAGAGAAGTCGTCCAAGCTAATCCAATTCAAAATGTTAAATGTCAATATGCGAAAAACGTAAGAAATGAGTCATTGCATTAATCTAAGAATGTTCGGAGTACGGGATACATCTATATGATTACATGTAGGTGAGTACACACACACACATAACATAAATATCGAGGAGTGAAAGGTGGGGCCCATGAGCTAATGCTCACCCTGCAAGAACACACGGAGACCCAAGCTACACGCCCAGAGGTAACCATGAAACGTTTTATCCACGTCATTTACGAAACACATGAAGGCCTCAGCTCTGGGGTCCTGCCTTATACGCACCCAGACCTGTAAACACACGAATTACTGAATGAGCCCTCGTGTATTGGTCGCATATTTCACAAATTTATATAGATGTTCAAACCCGGACCATGCGGGAAGTTTGTTCACGTTTTCTTACACCTGATGCCTCTGTTCACTAAGCCGTAACAAATAAAAGGCTCCCGGTAAGTCAGGCAACAGACACGTCACTGTTGCACTCTGCAACAGTGACGTGTGGGTTGCTTGGGTTGGCAGCCCACAAGAGTATGTCACTCTTGTGGGTTGCACTCTGAGGTCAGAAGTTGACCTGGGGAGACCTCGTGTGCCCAGTAGGCTTCGTGTTGCCGACAGTAGGAAACCGTTGTGATACACCGCGCCTGTGCAATAATGCAAGATGCAAACAGCGAGAAACAGTCCGAAAATATATATTAATTAAATGTAAACACAACAAAAAAGCCTCAACTCACCTGCGGCTTCAGAGACTCGCTGACCTGGAAAGGCAGAACACAACGAAAATTCCACGAATAACATATATTTTGGCAAATGTACTAATGAACGAAGACGGCATCAAACACCCTCGAGGAGACACAATAAGGAACGAGAAAATAATTTACTCGAGACATGTCACGCTACTGTAATTTCCTTGTGTGTACTCCATAAGGAATACAAATGAGAATGTTAAGGTGTTGTTGGTCATGACTTTTTGTACACTGGCTCTCTTCCATATTTCTGGCAGGTCTCCTGTTTCGTGACTTATTATACACCACGGAGAGTGGCAAGTGCTTCTGCACACTCTTTTAGTATCCATGGTGACATTCCATCTGATCCAACAACTACCGCCTTACCTTGTGTCTGGTGTGTGGAGGGAAGAGGAGGCGTGTTGAAGATGGAGCTGAGAGGGGTATATGGAGTGGCCGGAGGGTATGGATGATCTTTAATGAGGCTCCCCACGAAGCAATCAACACAGCCAGAGCTATAAACTCCAGGAGCGGCTGCACAGAACCAAAAGAATCACTCGTCAACAGAATGTGATCAGTCACATCAATGATCAAACCTTCCCGAGACCTCAAATACTGAGCGGACTGCCAAAAGACCCAGATGAGCGGGCCTTCCCGGACCCGATTTATTACTACAAAAAAGAAAAAAAAAAAGTGCCAGGTAAGTCCACCACGGGCTCACCATAGCCCGTGCTACTTGGAACTTTTAACAAAAGCAACAACATGTACTACATACACCCCCATACGGCACACAAAGAGATGTAAGAAATGTAAAAAAATTATACCCACGGGGACAGGCTAAAGGAACTGAACATCACTAAGTGAGAATGTTTGTCTGTTTACCTGTTTGTGTCCTAGGTTGGAGGTCAGATGCTTGGGGCCGACCTCACCCAAATTTGTAGGGTAAATGGTCTGTGGTACGGGACGGACACAGGCTGGTTGAGGTCGGCCCTACTGACCCTATTAAGTTAAGAGGGGGAAAAGCAAATGATGAAGCCTACCTTTCACAAAATTGATGAAAGGTGGTTTGCAGAGTCCCTAGATTTGTTCACTAGAAAGTGATGAAAGTATATTACACAGTGGTTGCCAGGATCAGGTTGGGTTACCGTTACCTGTGGCAGGTGGCTGCAGGTGACGAATCTCCCAATCCAGAGCACTCCAGTTGCAAACTCTGTGAGCAGGAACTACGGCACGATCTCCCGCACTACATCACTGAATGCCCAGTTATTAGACCTTTCAGACCAGTTGGCATGAGGTACCTGGAGCTTTGCAATTACTTTATTCACTCTCGTGTTCTTGAAGATATCCTCACTGTGTAACCAAAATTTGCCAGTGCAGGCTACTGAACTTATGGCCCTGTATGACTAACCATCCTGCGAGATGGGGACTTTTAGTATCACTGCTGCCTTATTCACTCTTGGGTTGATGATATCCTCATAACGCACCCAGAGTCTGTCAGTGCAGACTACTCATCACATACCTCTGTATGACTAAGCATCTTGTGTGATGGAGATTTTTTAGCAGCACGTAGCTAGCTTTTTGACACACTGTACTCCCTTTCATATACTCTAGGGCAGCTGCACAAATGCAGATGTACTTAAATGTGTTAATAATAATAAAAAATCTTAATTAAGTATTAAATGGAAATGTCTGTTCGAGGTTGAAGGAGGGACGGTAAAGAGGGGGGAGGGGAGGGAACTATCAGGGGGAAAGCACCAAGCCATTATGACAATATAGCACTTGGAAGGGGTCAGGATAAGGATTTGGGATTGGACAGGGAAGAAAGGAATGGTGCCCAACCACTTGGACGGTCGGCGATTGAACACCGATCTGCATGAAGCGAGACCGTCGCTCTATCGTCCAGCCCAAGTGATTGGGCGAAAGATAGGAGGGGGGGGGGAGTTAAAATAGAAAAAATGGATGGGGCGGGAGATGGGGGAATGCGGGGAGAGGAGGAATGGGATGGGGGGGGGTCGGGGGAGAGGAGGAATGGGATGGGGGGGGGTCGAGGGAGAGGAGGAATGGGATGGGGGGGTCGGGGGAGAGGAGGAATGGGATGGGGGGGGGTCGGGGGAGAGAAGGAATGCGATGGGGGGGGGGGTCGGGGGAGAGGAGGAATGGAATGGGGGGGGGGGTCGGGGGAGAGGAGGAATGGGATGGGGGGGTCGGGGGAGAGGAGGAATGGGATGGGGGGGGGGTCGGGGAGAGGAGGAATGGGATGGGGGGGGGTCGGGGGAGAGGAGGAATGGGATGGGGGGGGGGTCGGGGGAGAGGAGGAATGGGATGGGGGGGGGTCGGGGGAGAGACAGACAACCCCGGGCACCGCCGGCTAGTCCTTATAGCACCACCACTATAATAAAGAACAGCCGGGAGATACCATGATTACATCCAGTGAAGCGACATTTATCATGGTCAGAGGCGACTGAGAGAGGCATGCCAGCGGCCAGGAGTCACCAAGCCTGTACATCATTCCTCGATCATGATCACTGCCTTCACATTTATTTAACAGTTTAAAAGATCCGAAGCACCACCAGGATCTTTATCACAGTGATAACCTTTGGTTGCTAAGTACTGAAGCTCCTAAACTGTATATTAAATGTAAACAGAACAAATGTAAAAATGTAATATTATAAATATTTAATATTAATATTATTATTGGCATCAAATCGCCAATAATAATAATAATAATAATAATAATAATAATAATAATAATAACAATAGTTGTATATAAAATATAATGGATATAAGTAAAATAAATCGACGTCTGGAGAGTGTGGACTGAGGTGCCCAAAATAAAATAAAATAAATTGGGAAAATCAGCAGCGCAGAAAAATTGTGCTTCAAAATCAGGAGTCAGTTGCCGAGCGTTAAGAGCGCTCGGCAACTTACGCACCCCGGGAGCGCCCGGAGACGGGCTCATCACATCACAAGATTGCGTAATCGCCGACCCACGAAGCGTCTAGCATGTGAGTAGTGAGTAAATATAAGATGTGGATGAGACAAGATGGAGAAGTTTCTGATATGTTGAGGGAAGGGAAGAGGAATTATCAGGGGAAAGCACCAAGCCGGTACGCCTCTACAGCAGTGGGAAGGGGTCAGGATAAGGATTTGGGATGGGACTGAAGGAATGGTGGCCAACCACTTGGACGGTCGGGGATTGAACGCCGACCTGCATGAAGCGAGACACGCCGCTCTACCGTCCAGCCCAAGTAGTTGGGTAGATATGTCTAGGTGAGCTGCTAAGTACTGTTCGTAAGATGTTGACGCAAGATAAGTACTGTTCGCAAGATGTTGACGCAAGGTAAGTACTGCTCGCAAAATGTTGACGCAAGGTAAGTACTGCTCGCAAGATGTTGACGCAAGGTAAGTACTGCTCGCAAGATGTTGACGCAAGGTAAGTACTGTTCGCAAGATGTTGACGCAAGGTAAGTACTGCTCGCAAAATGTTGACGCAAGGTAAGTACTGCTCGCAAGATGTTGACGCAAGGTAAGTACTGCTCGCAAAATGTTGACGCAAGGTAAGTACTGTTCGCAAGATGTTGACGCAAGGTAAGTACTGCTCGCAAGATGTTGACGCAAGATAAGTACTGCTCGCAAAATGTTGACGCAAGGTAAGTACTGTTCGCAAGATGTTGACGCAAGGTAAGTACTGCTCGCAAGATGTTGACGCAAGATAAGTACTGCTCGCAAGATGTTGACGCAAGGTAAGTACTGCTCGCAAGATGTTGACGCAAGATAAGTACTGCTCGCAAGATGTTGACGCAAGATAAGTACTGTTCGTAACACAAGACGACGACACAAGTACGAGTAATGCAGAAATAATGAAGGAAAAGTAGACAGAGTACTTACCCTCACTTCCGTCAGCCTCGACCCTTTAAAGTCACAACGACTGGCGCTTCTCACAAGCTGGAAGGAAAACAAGAATAAAAATATAAATATTTAATGTAAAAATATAAATTTAGACAATGAGTGACAATAACATGGCTGAGGATATGACCAAACCACACGTCAGAAGACGAGGAGACGACCACGTTTCGGTCCGTCCTGGACCATTGTCGAGTCGACTGTGATAATCGACCTGATAATGTTCCAGGATGGACCGAAACGTCGACGTCTCTGCTCTTCTTCTGGTGTTTGGTGTGGTAATCATACATGTAATAAAGAGTTAGATTGGTGTCATTCGCTCCCCCCTCACCGCCTCCCACAACTCCTCTCTCTATCTCTCTCTCTCTCTCTCTCTCTCTCTCTCTCTCTCTCTCTCTCTCTCTCTCTCTCTCTCTCTTAATAAAAAGAAAACGTGTCAGTATGTCTTTATTGCTTTATTTCACTGTGGTTCATTGGCACTTAATGAGAGCAATATCCTTCATCTTTGTTGTATAATTAATGCAATATACAAAGAACAAAATAATTCCCTCTCTATACGTGTAACTACACATCCTCATGCTCCTACACCCACACTACAGCCGCAGCTACACCCAAACCTTCACACACCCTCTACATGGGCTAACCATCTAGCAGGGGGGCAAAGTCACCCAATTTCTGTACCGGAAACTAACACTATTGGCAAATCAGCTCATTCCAGGCTGAGATGCTGACTGCGCAACTGTCTCTCCTGTGCCACTCCGTAAAAAAATGAAACTGTTTTGCCTAACCAAAACAGTTTTGCCGTAATGGCTTGGCGCTTTCCCCTGATAATTCCCTCCCCCCCCCACAACACAAGGTTCACAAGGTGCCTAACCAAAAAAAAAAGTACGAACCTAACCAATCGAGGCCGAGGGATTAAACCAAGTCTGTCTCAGTACTCTATTTTTACTAATAAGACGCATTTTTACCGGAATGCTCAATTCCGTGAAAAATGCGACGTATTAAGTGAGAGGACAGGGTGGATCAAAACGGTATATTTTCTTCATCATTTGGTTGGATTTGTTTAAGACAAATGCTTTCTTACAAGTGATGTCATGGGAATGATCTGCAAACTACCTTAAAACCAATTAGAAACAAACACAACCCCATTCAAGAAGATTGGAACTGAAAGCCATTGGATTGCTGACACGGCGCGATAACCACGCACTCCGTGGACCGTGCCCACACACGCACATGCACGCCGGATTGGTTAGTGAATTAACCAAGAGTTGGCTGGAAAGACGGGGCTTTGGTGCTTAGGTTCGACTCTATGTGCATATCTAGGTGAGTGGATCTAACACACACACACACATACACACACACACACACACACACACACACACACACACACACACACACACACACCGAATGGACAGTACTATGGGGGTTAGGTTGTCGTAACCCCAGAGTACTGCTCGAATCAAGGCAGAAATAAATGGCCAGAGTTTTTTTCGCTTCATGCTCCTGTTCACCTAGCAGTTAATAGGTACCTGGGAGTTAGACACCTGCTACGGGCTGCATCCTGTGTGTGTGCGTGTGCGTGAGAGAGAGAGAGAAATATGTAGTAGATATAATAGAAGGAAAAATATGTTGAAAGCCAGTACATTAGATAACCGACGGTTAGAAAGGCGGGGTTCAAGAGCTAACAACTCAACCCTGCAAGCACAAATCGTAAATACAAATATTAAAATAAATAAATAAATAAATAAATAAATAAATAAATAAATAAATAAATACACACACTCATACACATTTCAAAACCATTACTAAATGGTGCTCTAACGCAATATGATCCACAATGGATCATAATACGGATCTATTTGTTTGTTATCCACCTTCTTGACAACGAGGACGAGAGTCTGGTCAGACCTGTTCCCGCGTAATATCCAGTAACGAAATTTGTGGAGCACCAGGCTGTCTAAGGTTCGAATCCTTAACGAGGTTGAGTTCTTTAGTTACATATAACTTGCGCCTTTATGCGTGTTGTGTGTGTGTGTGCGTGTATATATATATATATATATATATATATATATATATATATATATATATATATATATATATATATATATATATATATATATATATATATATATGTCGTACCTAGTAGCCAGAACGCACTTCTCAGCCTAATATGCAAGGCCCGATTTGCCTAATAAACAAAGTTTTTCTGAATTAATATATTTTCTCTAATTTTTTTCTTATGAAATGATAAAGCTGCCCATTTCATTATGTATGAGGTCAATTTTTTTTATTGGAGTTAAAATTAACGTAGATATATGACCGAACCTAACCAACCCTACCTAACCTAACCTAACCTATCTTCATAGGTTAGGTTAGGTTAGGTAGCCGAAAAAGTTAGGTTAGGTTAGGTTAGGTAGGTTAGGTAATTGAAAAAACATTAATTCATGAAAACTTGGCTTATTAGGCAAATCGGGCCTTGCATAGTAGGCTGAGAAGTGAGTTCTGGCTACTAGGTACGACATATATATATATATATATATATATATATATATATATATATATATATATATATATATATATATATATATATATATATATATATATATATATATATAAATAACGGAGGATAATTATAAAAGTGAACAGTCATTATAAAAGTGGCCATTACATCTGGTGACATCACAAATGGTAGCTTCATTACAAAGTGAATCATCTCAGCCTCCTGAAAAGTTAGTACTTCTTGTTACTGTGTTGGATGGTACCAATATGTAGTAATGGAACCTCAGTAAGCCACTTTTGTACTATATTCTTATAGAGTCCTGAAAAAATAAAGCTAAAAAACCAAACATAAACATTCCTAGGCCTAGTGTATCACATATATATGCTACATTAGGCCTCAGCGTGTATTTGGCCTATAGTTAGGTTAGGTTTTATTAGGAATATAAATATAAACACTTCCGGTTTGTTCAAATTCCATATTTTTTCTTTTTATTAAATACTAAAAAAAAAATCTATTTTTTGGTGGTCCATCACAACATATTTGTACTTTCGATCACTTTGTTACCATATGTACTTTCATTTTAGGAGGCTGAGTGCATTCAGTGGTTGTGCTAAACCTTCCTGAGTGCACTCATTTTGCTAAACCAAACCAGAGATTATCTGGTTTATCAGAGATTATCAATACAAAAGTTTCAGTTATGTTATTTCTTCAGTCTTTCTAACCGTTTTCAGTTAGTTATTCAATATGTTGACTTACAGCATAACGTACCTCCTTAAGAACAGTCGTCGACTAGTAACATAAAGCAACGAACGAGAGAAATGTTCAGCATGCTTATATGTTCTTTGATGTTCTTACGAGTGACGTGTGAATAGGAGCAGCCTCGTGTGGGCCAAGAGGTTTTCTGTAGTTATAAGTTCTTAACTCATACCATGCCTTCGGTATCTACCACAAAGTCATACCATGCCTTCGGTATCTACCACAAAGTCATTCCATACCTTCGGTATCTACCACAAAGTCATTCCATGCCTTCGGTATCTACCACAAAGTCATTCCATGCCTTCGGTATCTACCACAAAGTCATTCCATGCCTTCGGTATCTACCACAAAGTCATACCATGCCTTCGATATCTGCCATAAACTGCGAACCTTGACAGCCTGGTGCAAGTAGACCAGAGTGACAGGGAGGAGCCGCCAAGCCAAGCAGTGTACAATATACATAAAGTAGTGGGCGTCCTCTCAACACCCCCCCCCCTCCCCCACCTCCCCAAGTACCTTATACACTCAGCGGTCTGGAAGCCTCTCCAGACCTACCCTTCCCCTCCCACCCGCAACTACGCCGCCTCCAGCAGGATAAAAACATCCCCTCACACGCTACCCGCAATGGTTCGTGACCCCACGAGGCTAGCTACCTTATCGAGTGCTGTTCCTAAACTCCCTCAGGCCCATCGACCCTCTTCAATTTTTTTTCGGCCATATTCTCAAAGTTCTCAACGCGGCCCGCTCTTCACTATGTTCAAATTATGTAAAAAAAAAATCTATCTCGTCGTGGCAAAATATTATGGCGGGTCTATGTGGTACGTTACTAATCAATATTCAAGCAATAAACTTGAATAAATACACAGTTATTGCAACTAAAATGAGTTTTATGAGCGAGAAAGGCAATCTATCATAGCACAATGTAGAGCCAAGCAACATTGCTGTAATGGATTGAAGCTAGATATCAGAGAGTTGCAACTCAGTGTTGTCCGTCAATGTGCAATATTCATGGGTTTATGCAAATAACATTAGCCGGTCAATGCTTTCAAAAACCTTGTTAGTATTTTCTCCTGGATCAAACTGCTTGTACCTCTTGGTGCTTATCGACATTTGTCTTGATATCATGAGAGCATGTTGATACCACGGGGGCATGTTGATACCACGGGGGCATGTTGATACCACGAGGGCATGTTGATACCATGATGGCATGTGGGTACCACGAGGGCATGTTGATACCACGGGGGCATGTTGATACCACGGGAGCATGTTGATACCACGAGGGCATGTTGATACCACGGGAGCATGTTGATACCACGAGGGCATGTTGATACCATGAGGGCATGTGGATACCACGAGGGCATGTTGATACCACACCGTTACTCCTTAAGGCTGATACCAGAAGGGGTAGCAACAACTGCTATAGACTAGGATAGCCATAACGGTAATTGAAATAATCTATGCTAATTTGCAAACGTAATTTGCATACTAGAGAGCTGATGATTACAATCGTAGTTAAGGTGACATGCATTAAGCACACACATAGTATTGCTCATATGCAGCTATGAGGAAGAGTAAATAGTACTAGCAAGCCGTACGCAAAATTAACAATTTAGGCTCTTGTTTCAGGTGAAGGTAAAATTTTCTTCATTATTTGGAATTTTTCTTATGATATTGGCATATGAGAATTTAGTAAGTAATATGTGACTCAGCAGTCATTAAATACCTTTAAGACATTGACCATACCACACACTTGAAAGTGAAGAGACGACGACGTTTCGGTCCATCCCGGACCATTATCAAGTCGATTGTGACTTGAGAATGGTCCAGGACGGACCGAAACGTCGTTATCTCTTCACTTTCTAGTGTGTGGCTTGGTCAACATTTTTCAGCCACGTTATTGTGACTCCTCGTCTGCATACCTTCAAGATGTTTTCACTCAGCCTTCGAAGATGTTGACACCGTAAGGGTCAACATCTAAGACAAAGGTCAGAGCAAAACTTAAGCAGGAAAATTATAACCATTTTTTATACTTTGAAGACATAATCAATTATGCCTTCAAAGTGAATTGAAAATAACACATTCCAGGGACAGAAAATTGTTACATAATGATATAATGTTGTTATTGTTATTATTAAAAATACGAATGCTCTTACTATTATTTTTTATTATTGTTGTTAATACTGTTGTTGCAGGTGTTTGTAACTGTGTTAACACTGTTGTTGTTGCAGGTGTTTGTAACTGTGCCAACACTGTTGTTGCAGGTGTTTGTAACTGTGTTAACACTGTTGTTGTTGCAGGTGTTTGTATCTGTGTTAACACTGTTGTTGTTGCAGGTGTTTGTAACTGTGTTAACACTGTTGTTGTTGCAGGTGTTTGTAACTGTGTTAACACTGTTGTTGTTGCAGGTGTTTGTAACTGTGCCAACACTGTTGTTGCAGGTGTTTGTAACTGTGTTAACACTGTTGTTGGTGCAGGTGTTTGTAACTGTGTTAACACTGTTGTTGTTGCAGGTGTTTGTAACTGTGCCAACACTGTTTGTGCAGGTGTTTGTAACTGTGCCAACACTGTTGGTGCAGGTGTTTGTAACTGTGCCACCACTGTTGGTGCAGGTGTTTGTAACTGTGCCAACACTGTTGTTGCAGGTGTTTGTAACTGTGCCAACACTGTTGGGCAGGTGTTTGTAACTGTGCCAACACTGTTGGTGCAGGTGTTTGTAACTGTGCCAACACTGTTGTTGCAGGTGTTTGTAACTGTGCCAACACTGTTGGGCAGGTGTTTGTAACTGTGCCAACACTGTTGGTGCAGGTGTTTGTAACTGTGCCAACACTGTTGTTGCAGGTGTTTGTAACTGTGTCAACACTGTTGGGCAGGTGTTTGTAACTGTGCCAACACTGTTGGGGCAGGTGTTTATAACTGTGCCAACACTGTTGGGGCAGGTGTTTGTAACTGTGTCAACACTGTTGGGCAGGTGTTTGTAACTGTGCCAACACTGTTGGGGCAGGTGTTTGTAACTGTGTCAACACTGTTGGTGCAGGTGTTTGTAACTGTGCCAACACTGTTGGTGCAGGTGTTTGTAACTGTGCCAACACTGTTGTTGCAGGTGTTTGTAACTGTGCCAACACTGTTGGGCAGGTGTTTGTAACTGTGCCAACACTGTTGGGCAGGTGTTTGTAACTGTGCCAACACTGTTGGGCAGGTGTTTGTAACTGTGCCAACACTGTTGGGCAGGTGTTTGTAACTGTGCCAACACTGTTGGGCAGGTGTTTGTAACTGTGCCAACACTGTTGGGCAGGTGTTTGTAACTGTGCCAACACTGTTGGGCAGGTGTTTGTAACTGTGCCAACACTGTTGGGCAGGTGTTTGTAACTGTGCCAACACTGTTGGGCAGGTGTTTGTAACTGTGCCAACACTGTTGGGCAGGTGTTTGTAACTGTGCCAACACTGTTGGGCAGGTGTTTGTAACTGTGCCAACACTGTTGGGCAGGTGTTTGTAACTAGTTGCTGGCTAGAACTTCACTTTTTCTGGTGAATTATCCCTAGCAGCGAAAGTACATTTTATTGAATACTATTTTGTATTATTAGTCATTATTTTAAGTGTTATTATTGTTTAATTTTTATTGTGCTTTATCTGCTTAGGAATAATCGAACTATCTGCTTAGGAACGAGAAAACTATCCGCTAATGATAGAACTATCTGTTCAGGAATGATAGAACTATCTGTTCAGGAATGATAGAACTATCTGTTCAGGAATGATAGAACTATCTGTTCAGGAATGATAGAACTATCTATTCAGGAATGATAGAACTATCTATTCAGGAATGACAGAACTATCTGTTCCGGAATGATAGAACTATCTGTTCCGGAATGATAGAACTATCTGTTCAGGAATGATAGAACTATCTGTTCAGGAATGATAGAACTATCTGTTCAGGAATGATAGAACTATCTGTTCAGGAATGATAGAACTATCTGTTCAGGAATGATAGAACTATCTGTTCAGGAATGATAGAACTATCTGTCCAGGAATGATAGAACTATCTGTCCAGGAATGATAAAACTATCTGTTCAGGAATGATAAAAACTATCTGTTCAGTAATGATAGAACTATCTATTCAGGAATGATAGAACTATCTATTCAGGAATGATAGAACTATCTATTCAGGAATGATAAAACTATCTATTCAGGAATGATAGAACTATCTATTCAGGAATGATAGAACTATCTATTCAGGAATGATAGAACTATCTATTCAGGAATGATTTAACTATCTGTTCAGGAATGATCGAACTATCTGTTCAGGAATGCTAAAACTCTCTGTTCAGGAATGATAGAACATCTGCTGAGGAATGCTAGAACATTTGCTTAGGGATGACTGAACTATCTCCTCTGGGAATGAAACAAGTGTTTGATTGGGCATGACCTCAAATTGTGAGTCACTGTCTGCCCCACGTAGGAACAGGTATCACATTGTGTTCTACACAACACACCGACTTAGGAATATAGTCCATAGAGTTGCATTTCCCTTGCTGTACTGCTTCTGCTTGTCTGACTATTCCTTGCTTAATTCAGCGCTACCAAATGCATTATTTTCTTTTTTTAAATGCCAGCCAGTTTGTATTAGGGTAAATGCACCATTATGTTTAATATAACGTACAATTGCATATTTTACTAATTCCAGAGGTGTAAATGATTGCCTTGTGTTTCCAGTTTAATCTGTAATTTACTGGGATTTTTGGATTTTTTGTTTTCACAGTTGGCTTTTGTGGCATGCATACAACAACAGGCTCATGAAACAATGTCCCTGGTCCAAGCTACATCCCAGTACAGGGCTTATGAAATGACGCCATTAGCCAGCACAATGTGTGGGTGCTCGTATACGCGCGCGCGCGTGTGTTCATGAGGGAGGGAGTTGGTGAATATTCGCTCGTCAGGCGTGTGTCCATTCAAGCCAGTCCACATATGAGGGATTGATTGATTGACTGATCGTGGGTAAACAGCTTCTATCACCGTAACAGTAAGGTTTCCTGGGGAGATGACCCTCCCGCTTTCCTCCCCATGAACACCCGCACCCCCCACCTGCAAACTCAGCAGATTCATCCAGACTCATCCAGACTCATCCAGGTGAAGAGAAAACGGGAGAATTGGGGTCGCCCTGGATGGAAAACTACCAGGAGGCCTCAAGGGAAATGTTTCCCTCACCTTCAGCCAAACGGGGAAAATACTATGCCACGCTCCCTCACGCTGCTGACCTACGAAGCAGCCCAGGCAAATCTTGGGAAATCATAAAACTCTACATCGAAGAGAAACCATCATACTTCCCCCAGTATAGTTATCACCGTGGAAGACGATGCCTCACTGTACTTACCATCTTCCAAATGGAGCGAACGACATCGTTATTGCACGGTCTCCCTTCATCTTAACACTATAATTGGTAACTATTGCTTTTGAAGTTAAGTTGCCTTCGATCACCTCCCTGAATCTTGACCCTGAGCGAGGCTCCCCGCTCACCTTGACCTGTAATGGGGCCGGTCACGCGCGGAACCTTGTGTGCAGTATATAATTGTATTTTGGCTTCCTTATTTAATTCTACTTTTTAAGTTTATGTTCAAAGGAAGCTGTCCTGGCAACAATAAAATGTTGCAAGAAGTAACACGATGTTCTTTGGTAGTCTACTGTATATTTACTGTTTGTATTAACTATTTGTATCTATAGAATCGAGCTATTAACTCTTGGACCCCGCATTTCTAATTTATTTTTCCTCCATTATGCCTACAACATATATTTCTCTCTATCACACACATGCCGAAGGAAGCAGTCCGTAGCAGCTGTCTAACTCCCAGGTACGTATTTACTGCTAGATGAACAGAGGCACCAGTGTGAAAGAAACTCTGCCCATTTGTTTCCGCCTCTGCCGGGGATCGAATCTGGACCCTTAAGACTACGACCCCAAAGCACTATCCACTCAGCCGCGAGACAACCGTGTGTGTGTGTGTGTGTGTGTGTACTCACCTAGATGTGTTTGCGGGGGTTGAGCTCTGGCTCTTTGGTCCCACCTCTCAACCGTCAATCAACAGGTGTACAGATTCCTGAGCCTATCGGGCTCTATCATATCTACACTTGAAACTGTGTATGGAGTCAGCCTCCACCACATCACCTCATAATGCATTCCATTTGTCAACCACTCTGACACTAAAAAAGTTCTTTCTAATATCTCTGTGGCTCATTTGGACGCTCAGTTTCCACCTGTGTCCCCTAGTGCGTGTGCCCCTTGTGTTAAATAGCCTGTCTTTATCTACCCTATCAATTCCCTTGAGAATCTTGAATGTGGTGATCATGTCCCCCCTAACTCCTCTGTCTTCCAGCGAAAGACAGAGGAGTCATAAGCGGCATATGCTAGATTAGCGGAGATAAGACCTGCATTTTGAAACTTGTGTAAGGAATTGTTCAGAACCTTGTATACCACTTATGTCAAACCAATCCTGGAGTATGCAGCTCCAGCCTGGAGTCCATACCTACTTAAACACAAGACAAAGTTAGAGAAGATTATGCCACCAGACTAGTCCTAGAACTGAGAAGTATAAGTTACGTGAAAAAGCTACGGGAACGGGAACTAAACCTCACGTCCCTGGAAGACAGAAGAGTTAGGGGAGACATGATCATCACTACTAAAATTCTCAGAGGAACTAACAGGTGGACAAATACAGACCATTTAGCATGGGCGGAACACGAAGAAGGGGACACCGGTAGAAACTGAGTACTCAAATTGAGCCACAGAGACATTTGAAAGATTTTTTCAATGTGGGGGTAGTTAACAAATGGAAAGCATTAAGAAGTGATTTGGTGGAGGCAGACTCCATGCACAGTTTTAAATGCAGATATGAAGTCCAGTAGGCTCAGGAATCTGTATACCAGTTCATTGACAGTTGAGAGGCGGGACCAAAAGTGCCGATGCTCAACCCCCGCACGTGTGTGTGGGAAAACACACACACACACACACACACACACACACACACACACACACACACACACACACACACACACACGCACAAAGAACCCAAATGAGCCAAAGGGATGTTGTAAAATAGTTTCTTCAGTGTCAGAGTATTAAAGAAACCTGAACAAGAGTAGAGTTTCTTGGAGCAGTAGAGCACTGGAGCCCCAGGTTACACTCCCACCACGTGTTCTTAAATGGTAACGTCCTGTGTAATGGAAGATGGAATGTTCTCACATATTTAGTAATATAATTATGCATTATAATGCTGTCGATAATTCGGCGTAGGATGAGTTACGTTAGATAATTTGGTTCCCTTGGTAATTATTTATAGTACGTTGGTGCAGCCTGTCCTCATGCTAGGCACGTCTAAGCGTCGGCAGATCCCAAAGACGTACTCGTCAATTTTAACATACTATATATTCAAAATTGTCTTTCATACAATATAAATTAATAATATTATATTTTTAGAAATGTGTGCATAGTTAGTCGTAGGTTGGGCTAGGTGTTTAGGTTCTGTTGGCAGTTACTTGCATTTCAACCCGTTCCCAGTTTATGTTCAATCCATCGCAGCCGCTTAGGCTGGACGGTAGAGCGACGGTCTCGTTTCATGCAGGTCGGCGTTCAATCCCCGATCGTCCAAGTGCTTGGACACTATTTCTTTCCCCCCGTTCCATTCCAAGTCCTTATCCTGATCCCTTCCAAGTGCTATATAGTTGTAATGGCTTGGCGCTTTTCCTATGATAGTTTCCTTCCCTTTTCTTCCATCAAGCGGGCGACCTCAAAGACGCAGTCACCAGTTTTTACATTCAAAATAGGAGTTTTCTGAAATATAAATTAATATTATTATATATTAGTATATTGTAAATATTTAAGCGAAGGTTTGGTGAGGTGTTTGCGTTTACAGAGATGCGATTCAGAGGTCATCAGCGAAGCGCTGTTCGAGAAATGTTTGAACGTATTCAATTGAGTCGTATGTGAAGGGGTTTTCAATCATATACAGGGGGTTTGGTGACTGCATGGGATGAGCATTTGGCGTTTGATGGTGAGGACGGGCTGGAATATAGGGGCTCAACTCTGAATAAAGGGACTCAACACCGCAGCAAACGACTGAACACCACAACAAGAGATTCGGCGCCGCAGCAAACGACTGAACACCACAACAAGAGATTCGGCGCCGCAGCAAAGCTTTTTAGATTTGTGTTGATGTGAGAGAGGGAAAGACCCGGACAAGTCTTCAACGCAAGCACTCGTCCGTTTGTGGCGTCCTGAGCTGTAAATAACCCAAGCAGCCAAGTTGAGTGTGGCAAGAAGATACAATCGTCGACGGTCGAGGCGGAAACCCTGTGTTTTGGTACAATAAAAACTAATAAAGCCGATGCCTATCATCGCTGTTACTGCGTTTATGAATTATACTCTGACCAGCTTATGATAGAGCTGGGGAAATATGTTTTTATACTAAATTTTTTCTTTCTCTGAAGTCGCAATCATGTGAATATATATTGTTTATTTATTTGGGGTTGTTTATGTTTGTGTACCTACCTAATTCTACTTATCTAATTGTGCTTGCGTTGCTCGAGCACCGATTCTCAGGTCCCGACATCACAAACTTCGATCAACTGGTGAAGAGGCTCAAGAGTGTATTGGCAACAGATAAACTTTTTCACTACTATTACAAAGAACAAATTATTTATAATGCTTCTGTGGCTCATCTGGGTACTGGGCTTCCACCAGCCTTCTGTGGTTCATATATCGAAATATTGTCTTTGTCTGCCTTATCATTATCACTGAGAATATGTTTCTTGGTAATCATGTCTCCCTTAACCCCCCTCGGTTTTCCAGAAACGTGAGGTATAATTCCATTAAGTCTTTCCTCGAAAGCCTGGACTTTCTCCAACTTCATTTTGTGCTTGGCTAGATAAGGACTCGAAGCTGGAGCCGCATATTCCAGGATTGGTCTGAAATATGTTGTATATATGGTCCTAAATAATTCATTATTCAGCATACGCCGTTGATCGTAGCCGTTTGATGTGAGCTTCGGGAGGGAGGTTTGGTGTGATACCAGCTTTCAGGTCTTTCTGTTTGATTCTTGAAGGGTTTCGTCTCCCAATGGGTGCCCTGGGACAAGCCTTCTGTTCCCAGCATCCAGTATCGCTACCTTATTACTTGCCTGAGATAAACTCTAGTAGCAATTTGTTGGACCATTCTTTCAATCGGCCCATGTCATCTTGCAGTTTTTCCTAACTTCCTCCGAATTAATCCTGCTCTTAATTTATGCTTCATTAGCAAACAATGACAGCAATGTGTTTATCATTTCTGGAAGATCACTGACTCCGACTGCGACATCTTATCCTTCTAACATCTCTCCTTTCACTGTGATAATTTTTCTGTTGCTTAAACACTGCCTTATTCAATGGAATACCTTCCCTGTCACTCTTGTCTCCTTCTTCAACTTGTGTACCAGCCTCTACTGGGGCATAGAACATGAAAAGGCCAGAAACATTGTCAGAAGGCTTTCTGACAATGCAACAATATGCACTCTACCTACTGCTCTCTATCCTGTCTTCTCTAGTGTCTCCTGACACTTCTGGGTGAGGTGGTTTATCATGTCTGGTGCGCTCTTTTCTCTGAGTTCTGTTTCCTATAGTATTCCTACTAAATATTCTCCCACATCTTTGTAGTTTCCCCCTTCGATATGTCATCCTTTTTATTACCGAACATGGAAGTATCTAATTCCACCATGTAGATACTCGCATATCAGTACACAGCTCCCACACATTTCTATGAAGTTCCCAAATTACCTTCACTTATGTTGGAATTGTTCAGAGTGAATAACAGTAAAAGTCACATTGGTTCGTCATTATTTCTCATTCTTCTTCTGGGTTCATAATAATTATTTTCTTAGTGGTTTCTAGTCTATCTTACTACGGTTGAAGTCTCCTATATAGTCGTAATGGCTTGGCGCCTTCCCCTGACAATTCCCTCCCTCCGTTTCTTTCAAGTGCAATATAGTCCTATTAATATTAGTCACGATCCATTCCTATAGGGAACAAAAACTACTATTCCTATTATTACAATAGTTACCATGTTATATCTATCATATTCCTGACAGGGACTTCTGTCATTTAGTGGAGGGTTGTATAATACTACTATCCTTGGTCCTGCCATTGTCATGGTGCCTGATACCTAGACACTGAGACCTTCACTACCAGAGATTATTACTCCTCGAAACTCCAGTCCTTTTTTATCAGGAGAGCCACTTCCCTCTACCCCCTTCAGTTTCCTCCCATGTTTCCTACCACCTCCTACCTACCAGTTTCCTCCCATGTTTCCTACCACCTCCTACCTACCAGTTTCCTACCATGTTTCCTACCACCTCCTACCTACCAGTTTCCTCCCATGTTTCCTACCACCTCCTACCTACCAGTTTCCTCCCATGTTTCCTACCACCTCCTACCTACCAGTTTCCTCCCATGTTTCCTACCACCTCCTACCTACCAGTTTCCTCCCATGTTTCCTACCACCTCCTACCTACCAGTTTCCTCCCATGTTTCCTACCACCTCCTACCTACCAGTTTCCTCCCATGTTTCCTACCACCTCCTACCTACCAGTTTCCTACCATGTTCCTTACTACGTGGTAGCCCCGAGGAGAGATGGCATTTGTTATGGTGACTTGGAACCTCATTCCTGCAAGCACAATCGTATGTGGATATTCTTCGTGTAAGCATGCCCCAAGTTTGCTTGCTTTGCCTGTGATCCCACGTACGCTTGCACTTTCCATCGACCTAAGGATGGAAAGTTTCTTGCATGGGAAGTTTCTCTGCGTGGGAGAGCATTTTAGACTGATAGTGTATAAAGAAATCCACAAGGGCCGTGACGAGGATTCGAACCTACGACCAAGAGCATCGCAGACGCTGCCTTAATCGACTGAGCTACGACATGGTCAAAAAGAGTTGAAACCAGAAGTTCTACTGAACTTACTTGGATCCTGCAGCCTCTCCGAGACACAAACCAAGACACAGTGAAATAAGGGCGAAGAGGTAGAACGGAAAATTGACATAGCTCGAGAGCATGGGGGAGTTGTGCAAAACCCTGGTTTGTGTCTTGGAGAGGCTGCAAGATCCAAGTAAGTTCAGTAGAACTTCTGGTTTCAACTCTTTTGACCATGTCGTAGCTCAGTCGATTAAGGCAGCGATACTGTACTGTGTTTATCCTGTCATCAAATACAAAAAAATAGCTTCTATCATAATTATATTTCACAAAATAAACACGGACTCTTACTGTAAATAAAAACACGAATGAACACAACCGACAAATTGCCCAATAAACTATACAAGCTGGAAAGAAAATGTAATAACGAAGGGAACGTCTTCATTATCTAAGAACAGGTATGACCATTTTCTTTATCAAAACGTTACCAGTCGTTTTGTCGCTTGCTTGTAACGGTAAGACATCTTGGTGATGTCTGGCACATCATGGTGACGTTTCGCACATCATGGTGACGTCTCGCACATCATGGTGACGTCTCGCACATCAAGGTGACGTCTCGCACATCATGGTGACGTCTAGCACATCATGGTGACGTCTCGAACATCATGGTGACGTCTGGCACATCATGGTGACGCCTGGCACATCACGGTGACGTCTCGCACATCATGGTGACGTCTGGCACATCATGGTGACGTCTGGCACATCATGGTAACGTCTGGCACGTCATGGTGACGTCTGGCACATCATGGTGACGTCTGGCACATCATGGTGACGTCTCGCACATCATGGTGACGTCTGGCACATCATGGTGACGTCTCGCACATCATGGTAACGTCTAGCACGTCATGGTGACGTCTGGCACATCATGGTGACGTCTCGCACATCATGGTGACGTTTGACACATCATGGTGACGTCTGGCACACCATGGTGACGTCTCGCACATCATGGTGACGTCTGGCACATCATGGTGACGTCTCGCACATCATGGTGGCGTCTGGCACATCATGGTGACGTCTCGCACATCGTGGTGACGTCTCGCACATCATGGTGACGTCTCGCACATCATGGTGACGTTTGACACATCATGGTGACGTCTGGCACATCATGGTGACGTCTCGCACATCATGGTGACGTCTGGCACATCATGGTGACGTCTCGCACATCATGGTGACGTCTCGCACATCATGGTGACGTCTCGCACATCATGGTAACGTCTGGCACGTCATGGTGACGTCTGGCACATCATGGTGACGTCTCGCACATCATGGTGACGTTTGACACATCATGGTGACGTCTGGCACATCATGGTGACGTCTCGCACATCATGGTGACGTCTCGCACATCATGGTAACGTCTGGCACGTCATGGTGACGTCTGGCAAATCATGGTGACGTCTCGCACATCATGGTGACGTCTCGCACATCATGGTGACGTCTCGCACATCATGGTGACGTCTCGCACATCATGGTGACGTCTGGTACATCATGGTGACGTCTCACAACATGTAAAACCAGCCCATCCGCCTGTTTAGAGAGTATCTTATAGTAACGCTATGGACCAGCGTTCATATATGTACGTAATGGACAAATAGAAAGTAGAACTTGGTAGAATTGAATTTGAAAACCCCGAAAAAGATTTTATATTTTATGTTGCTAATAAAACCCTATATTAAACTAACCATCCTAGGCCTAATACACGTTATGTGAGGCCTAATACTGCACATATGTATGTGCTGTACTAGGCCTAGTTATATATTAGTTCGGCTTTTAGCTTTACTTTTCCCCGGACTCTTATAAAGTGAAAAGTACCAAATACTAGTATCTAGTTGTCCATTACATCAATATATGTACGATGGTCCAAATGGTTACAAAATAGTACTATCTAAACAGGGGATGCGTTGTGTAAAACACACACCATTTTGTCTCTGGTTTCCATTATTAGGTTAGGTCCTGTCAGGCAAGGTGAGGGGACCATTGGTTAGGCTAGGTTGGGTTAGATTATGTTGGGTTAGATTAGATTGGGTTAGATTAGGTTGGGTTAGATTAGGGTGGGTTAGATTAGGTTGGGTTAGATTAGGTTGAGTTAGATAGGGTTAAGATAGGTTATGTTAATAAAGGCTAATTAAGGTCGTTAGATTTGTTTCAAGAGTAGAAAATAGCGAGAGAGGCGAATACACACTTTTCTCAGGGCGTTTACCCTTCTCGTTTGTACTGACGCGAAGTTAACTTTAAATCTCAAAAACAAAAACACAAAAATGAATCAGAAAAACGTGCGTGCAGAGGTCGCTGGCTGGGAGGAACATCTTGTCATTAACCAGGAGGGGAGACCACGAGGAGAAAAGAAGCGAGAGCAAGAAGAATCAAGGTGATCCACACACGAATTGTGCTTCCAAATGATGGATGTCGAGAAAATGATGATAGCAAGACGAGAGACTCCGTGCAGATTACAGACTACCGACCGGTGGCCGGAGACCAGCCTTATAGATTATACGTAGACAAACTCATAGGGGGGGAGGAGTCCATGCCAATAGCGATCGATGACCAGGAACAAGAGGTTCAGATCCTGTTTGACCTCACAGGCTAGATCATTGAGTAAGGTCAATGCCGATCTTTAACTAGGAAGAAGAGGTACAAAGTTTGTATAACGTCAGTGACTAGAGATCATCGGGTCAAGTCAACAGCGATCGATGACCAGGAACAAGGAGTACACAATTCTTCACTAGTAGGGTACCTTAAAATGCCTCCACATCTCGTTATTAATAAGTGATTAACCATATTACCCCTGTCATGCATTACCCTGTTATGCATTACCCAAGCACGAGTAACCCCTTTTACGTGTTGCCCCCCAGCACGCGTAACCCCTGTTATGCGTTACCTGTGGCAGGCGCTACACTTGTAATACTCTGTTACCTGACCTACACATGACCCTCTTTCTTGCAAGAAGTTACCTCACATTATATTCAGTGAAAAGATGTTGTTACTTCTGTTATAATAGAATGATATAACAGTATGGATCAGATATCACCATACACACACACACACACACACACACACACACACACACACACACACACACACACACACACACAAACATATATATATATATATATATATATATATATATATATATATATATATATATATATATATATATATATATACATACATATATATATATATATATATATATATATATATATATATATATATATATATATATATATATATATTGATATATATTACAAAAGGGAGTTGGAAGACTTCTTGATCTTAAAGAAGATTGTCAACACTATCTTCCTGTTGATGATGGTAAGGGTCACGTTTCTACCAATAATGTATTCCAGGACAATTTCCTCCCGCTTGTGAGCCTTAAGAGACTAATGTCATTTTAAGACGTCACATGCCCCTTGGGAACTGTCAGCCCCAACGATCTCGATATTTAGGCAAGACAGCAACATCGGTCTCAAGGCGCCTAAAAGTGCACAAACAACAAGGCTCCACCAGAGAACATATAACTTCTTCTCACAACCATGTCATCACCAGAGATATCCTCACCAATTACACAGAAATAATGATCAGATGCATCAGATGCAAAGACAATAAAAGATTAGACATCGGCAAAGCACTACATTATCAAATACTCTCAACCCGAGTATTATCAGACAGCTCTCACTCAGATACATGCTACCATCCTCAAGACCAAGGCAGAATATCCAACGCACACACTGCCCTTGCAAACATAAGAGTTTAGGAAATTGCCAGAGGGATGTGGGCCCATATTCGACACCTCATTCTCGTTGTTGTTATATTCAGTTGCTTCAGATAATTTGTAATCCACTTCAGTGCCTTTGAAAATGTTGGCAGGATCAACGAAACGCATCTCTTAACGTCAGGACATGATAAAAATAGTAAAATTAACTTCGCAAAGGTAATTTTGAAAATTCCTTTTGAAGTATACAGGAATATAAGAAATAGAGAAAATTCGGGATATATATATATATATATATATATATATATATATATATATATATATATATATATATATATATATATATATATATATGCGAACAAGCCTGAATGGTCCCCAGGACAATATGCAACTGAAAACTCACACCCCAGAAGTGACTCGAACCCATACTCCCAGAAGCAACGCAACTGGTATGTACAAGACGCCTTAATCCACTTGACCATCACGACCGGACATAATGAGGTGATAGCCGAGGCTATTTGAACCACCCCACCGCCGGCACTCGGATAGTAATCTTGGGCATAGCATTTTACCAAATCACCTCATTCTTTGGGGCACACGTGAGGAACACAAATGCGAACAAGCCTGAATGGTCCCCAGGACAATATGCAACTGAAAACTCACACCCCAGAAGTGACTCGAACCCATACTCCCAGAAGCAACGCAACTGGTATGTACAAGACGCCTTAATCCACTTGATTGGTGATTTGGTAAAATCACTTGATGAGGTGATTTGGTAAAATGCTATGCCCAAGATTACTATCCGAGTGCCGGCGGTGGGGTGGTTCAAATAGCCTCGGCTATCACCTCATTATGTCCGGTCGTGATGGTCAAGTGGATTAAGGCGTCTTGTACATACCAGTTGCGTTGCTTCTGGGAGTATGGGTTCGAGTCACTTCTGGGGTGTGAGTTTTCAGTTGCATATTGTCCTGGGGACCATTCAGGCTTGTTCGCATTTGTGTTCCTCACGTGTGCCCCAAAGAATGAGGTGATTTGGTAAAATGCTATGCCCAAGATTACTATCCGAGTGCCGGCGGTGGGGTGGTTCAAATAGCCTCGGCTATCACCTCATTATGTCCGGTCGTGATGGTCAAGTGGATTAAGGCGTCTTGTACATACCAGTTGCGTTGCTTCTGGGAGTATGGGTTCGAGTCACTTCTGGGGTGTGAGTTTTCAGTTATATATATATATATATATATATATATATATATATATATATATATATATATATATATATATATATATATATATATATATATATATATGTCGTACGTAGTAGCCAGATCGCACTTGGCCTACTATGCAAGGTCCGATTTGACTAATAGGCCGAGTGATTTTCTTTGTTAAAAAAAATTCCAATTGGTTTATTTATATAATTATTATTATATTATATTAGGAACATAGATTATCGACTTAGGCTAGTTTAGGTTAGGTTAGGTAGGGTTACAGTCCCGAAGAGGGCATGTGAAGGCAATTGGGACGCTTGGGGGCTGTAAGACCCAAAGAACTCAGTATATAGGCAAGACAACGTCTCTTTCTAGGCGATTAACAATGCACAAACAACAGGGCTCCATCAAGGAACATATAGTCTCTTCTCACAACCAGACCATCACCAGAGAAATCTTAACAAGCAACACAGAAATCATCGATAAATACAGCGACAGCAGGAGAATCGACATCAGCGAGCATTACACATCAAAAAGTTAACACCAGCAATCAACAGCCAATTAATGCACAACTATATTGTACCCACTTCAAGACCCCGAACCAACAGAGAAGGAGCAAGATAAAAAATGGGCCAATAGGCCTTCTCAAGTTACTTCCATTCTTATGTTTTCATACCTATTGATTCGTGTTCTAGCATAGTTCTGCCACCGCACCCAAAACTTTTGTGAAATATCACCTCACCCAAAATGAGTATAAGTATGATGTATGTTATGTGTAAACTAATCTTTGAAAATGTAAGAAGCATTACGAAAGGCGTTCAGGCGTCAGACCAAAAATAAAGAATAAATTTTGGAGAGTTAATTTTTCAATTACCCTCGACAGTGAAGAAAAACGTAAGAAATATGGAGAAGATTTGTGTTAGAATTATTAATCTTACCTTTTCGGTCATATTCAACAACATATATTTACAAGCAAGACTGCTACCAAAATACACTAAAATATCTATCTATATATATATATATATATATATATATATATATATATATATATATATATATATATATATATATATATATATATAAGCGAACAAGCCTGAACGGTCTCCAGGCATATATGCAAGTGAAAACTCACACCCCAGAAGTGACTCGAACTCATACTGCCAGTAGCACTCTGAATCTGGCATACAGGACACCTTAACCACTCGTTTTATATATATATATATATATATATATATATATATATATATATATATATATATATATATATATATATATATATATATATATATATATATATATATATGCGGAAAATCCACAGAGAAATATGAAATGAGGTGAACGTTTCGGCTTGTTAAAGCCTTTGTCAACACCAGACTGACTAAGGAGAAGGGAGAAGGGGGGAGGATATATAGGCCGACACCTGACCAACCCATCCCTAGGGAAAGAATTAACCAAAAACAGGTATAGCTTAGCTTAGAATGGTCAAAGAGGATTAAGCGGTCAGAGAATAAGGATGAAAGATTAAAGAAAAGCCTCATGAACACACAATATATGAATATACAATTATAATGAGACATTGTAAGCCTCTCTATCAGAATTGTTTCTTAAACTGTTGTGCAATATTATAACTTAAAAATGGATCAAGTTTGTACATACCAGTACTAACATTAAGAAGATTTGGACACTGACTGATTAGAGCAGACTCAATCAAATTCCGTTCCACGAAATCCCCACAATTGGTAATGCTTTTTGCCCCATTCCAGTTAACACCAACACCAGGCTTTAACAAGCCGAAACGTTCACCTCATTTCATATTTCTCTGTGGATTTTCCGCATAAAATGATCAGTGTTTTGTGATCGTCAATTGCATATATATATATATATATATATATATATATATATATATATATATATATATATATATATATATATATATATATATATATATATATATATTTATATATATATTTATATATATATATATATATATATATATACATATATATATATATATATATATATATATATTTATGTATTAAAGATATGAATTGACATCTGACAAAAGTATCTAGAAAATTTGGAGTATTATAATAGTATCAGCTACCAACCCTTACTAAGCAAAGTGGAAGAAGCCATAAGAAAACTGGAACACTGCGGCCTCGAGGCAAAACAAATAGAAGTGAAAACAACTCGTCTGTAACCTGGCATTAAGGAGCTCTGGCAAAAACATTCTTGGTAACATTTTATCCCAACTCGTAAAAAAACGTCGTTGTAGCTCCGGGGCTTCGGTCGCTTCGACGCGTTCACGATAGTAATGATTCCCAACGTAAATATGGTCTTGGACAATTGCTGTCATCGCGTTGAATTACTAGATTAGGGTTACAGAAATTCCCATGCCACCGCATTCAATATATCCACGGCGGTGTTTGGTTCATGTACCCTAATCAGTTTCGTTAGCTTTGTTTTCATTTCTTATTATTTTTTTATGAGTATTGTGGGTCTGTGTGTGTGCGTCTGCGTGTGTGCCTGTGGGTATGTGTGTGCGTGTGCGCGTCTGCGAGTGTGCGTGTACTCACCTAGATGAGTTCTGGCTCTTTGGTCCCGCCTCTCAACTGTCAATCAACTGGTGTACAGATTCGTTCCTAAGCTTATTGGGCTCTATCATATCTACACTTGAAACTGTGTATGGAGTCTGCCTCCACCGCATTACTTTCTAAAGCATTCCATTTGTTAACTATTTTGACACTAAAAAAATTATTTCTAATGTCTCTATTGCTCATTTGGGCACTCAATTTCCACTAGTGTCTCCTACAAACACATCTGTGTCTGTGTGTGTGTGTGTGTGTGTGTGTATGTGTGTGTGTGTGTGTGTGTGTGTGTGTGTGTGTGTGTGTGTATTCACTAGTTGTGTTTGCGGGGGTTGAGCTTTGCTCTTTCGGCCCGCCTCTCAACTGTCAATCAACTGTTTACTAACTACTTTTTTTTTCCACGCCACACACACATCCCAGGAAGCAGCTCGTGACAGCTGACTAACTCCCAGGTACCTATTTACTGCTAGGTACCAGGGGCATTCAGGGTGAAAGAAACTCTGCCCATTTGTTTCTGCCTGGTGCGGGAACCGAACCCGCGCCACAGAATTACGAGTCCTGCTTGCTATCCACCAGGCTACCAGGCCCCAGGCCCCCCTCTGTGTGTGTGTGTGTGTGTGTGTGTGTGTGTGTGTGTGTGTGTGTGTGTGTGTGTGTGTGTGTGTGTGTGTGTGTGTATGTGAATGCATAGTTGAAAAGCCGTTGTAAGTCAGGGAAACAACTATCTCCGTGTGGCAACATAAGTTGATGATACTGTCACATGTGACAGTGATTTTCCTGGAATGGCTAATTGAGGGGGCAAAGCAACCAGATGCTTTGGGATACCCTCATTGAACTTTGCACCCTGATTCCCGTGGGGAACATGCCCAACATAGATGGGTAAATGTTGGCACAAGTGAAACGAGTGCCACTTGACATGATGCTAATGAACCCCTAAATAATTCTTTGAATATTTTTACATATATCACCGTCCTGGATACGTTCGTGAAAGCAGTTACCAAGCAGTTGCCAAATGGTCGTCATGCGGTCACTCGTCACATGGGGGATCACTCTTCCACGTGTAACTCATAAGTTCCACTTGTACCTCATAAGTATACCACATGTTTGGTCTATGTGCTATAGGAGCAAGCATAACAATCATGAGAGGTGCCTGAAACGTTGTTTAGGTAGCTGAGGAGCTCCTGAGTCATCCAGGCAGCAGCCGAGAGGCACTTAAGACGTCTGGGAGGCACCTGAGAGGCAGTAGCTGGGTCCCTTAAGAGGCACCTGAGAGGCAGCCAAACGGAAACCATGCACTTGATTTGACGGTCAACACAAATCGTCAAGTCTCCAGCTCCCGGTCTTGGGAAGGCTCCCCTCGGGGATCGGAAAATTAAATAAATTGTGATAAAACTAATGAGCTTTATGTAAATTCTAGTAGAAATTAGACTCCGTTTACCGTGTTAAAGTTGATGGGAAAATTATGCTGGTGTCGCTGTAAATAAATAATGGCTCTGTTTTATTGCTTGGACACTTGAAGCGTGAACACAAGACAGCCTCTAACACAGCCCCGGGATAATTTGTGTTACTTTGTTAACCATCGAACACTTTACTTGGATGTTATGTGAAACATCATTAACGAGTTATTTTTAAGGTTGAATAGCTAAATTGATGTGGTTAGTGTGAGCTTTCTTCTGATGTGTTGATCCTGATTTTTGTTAATATCTAGGCAGTAAAAACTCTTGCATTAATTTTCTAAGTTTATATATATATATATATATATATATATATATATATATATATATATATAATATATATATATATATATATATATATATATATATATATATATATATATATATATATATATATATATATATATATATATATATATATATATATATATATATATATATATATATATATGTCGTACCTAGTAGCCAGAACTCACTTCTCAGCCTACTATTCAAGGCCCGATTTGCCTAATAAGCCAAGTTTTCCTGAATTAATATATTTACTATAATTTTTTTCTTATGAAATGATAAAGCAACCCTCTTTCTCTATGTATGAGGTCAATTTTTTTTTATTGGAGTTAAAATTAACGTAGATATATGACCGAACCTAACCAACCCTACCTAACCTAACCTAACCTATATTTATAGGTAAGGTTAGGTTAGGTAGCCAAAAAAAGCTAGGTTGGGTTAGGTTAGGTAGGTTAGGTAGACGAAAAAACATTAATTCATGAAAACTTGGCTTATTAGGCAAATCGGGCCTTGAATAGTAGGCTGAGAAGTGCGTTCTGGCTATTAGGTACGACATATATATATATATATATATATATATATATATATATAACTGTTGCCACTACACCTGCTGGGGGCCAATATACGCTACACATGAACACACAAGGTGCATGATGTACCTGAATGACTATGATATCAGGTAAATAATTAGGAAACATATGATATTCTCAATAATGGGTTCCAGATGGTGTTTAAACTGGAACTGTAGTAACTTTCCAATAGTAAGAGCTGATCACCACCAAGTTGAGACCTGTCACACCGCTACATAACACCATAAACTTTCCAACCAAGAGACAACATTACGTTCAGCACCAGAAGTCCTGCATGACAAACTTGCTAGAATACTTTCAGAGACAACGATCTAGCACGAAAGGGAAGTTTGAGCTAATTGCATCTTTTTAGACTGTTAAAACAATGGAAAGAGCAAACAAGTGGTATAGGGAGTACCTGTCTGACTGGGAACAGAGTCTCAGCCAGAGGGGTGAAATAAGACCACTGAGGGACAAGTGGGATAACGAAACGCGTAATAATAGGTTCCGTTATGTTCTTGCTATATTTTAGCGACCTGAGGTAAAAATTCATAATTGTTTCCTCGAAACTCATGCCTCTCAGCTCTGGGACTAGCCTACACTCTAAACTTTCTTCAGCTTCATTTTGTTTGACAATATATGGACTGCAAGAAAGTTGAAGAAAACCTAAAGGAACGTCAATTGAACAACAAAGAAAGAGGAGAGATATGGAAAACTTCTGAGGATAGACCATTTCAGCCTCTACTACAAGGAATGGGTATGCATGAGGGACATGCATATCCATATAAAAACTAAGTTACAAAAGGAACCAAAGGAATATTGGAAAGAAAAAATATATCTCAAGAGTACTAAAGACAGAATTAAACTAAAGAGTCTTAAGATCTGGAATGTCACTGAAGAAAGATGTTTAAATATAGCAAATGAAGTAGAGGAAGAGCTGAGGACTTAAACCCTGATGTAATAGCAATAGTAAAGACCAGAATAACTACAATAATCATTAATGAAATATTCCACTGAGAATATCAGGAACCACAAGGAGAAAGACAGCAAACAGCGGAAAGAAGGAATGGTATTGATGATATATAATTATTGAGTAAGCAGCTCCATACGTGGATTATCCACATGGAAATCATTTAACTGGAAAACGAGAGAGTGATGGCGGCCGTTAACTACAGACCCCTCCAGAGAACCACTAGAATCAACCTTTTGTTCCTCAAGACTTAGATGATTATACACGACATGAAAAGTCCCATTAAAATTTTAAGGATCCAAAAGATAGATTCATCACAAAAATGATACTGACAATATATATATATATATATATATATATATATATATATATATATATATATATATATATATATATATATATATATATATATATATGTCGTACCTAGTAGCCAGAACGCACTTCTCAGCCTACTATTCAAGGCCCGATTTGCCTAATAAGCCAAGTTTTCATGAATTAATGTTTTTTCGTCTACCTAACCTACCTAACCTAACCTAACCTAGCTTTTTTTGGCTACCTAACCGACCTTACCTATAAATATAGGTTAGGTTAGGTTAGGTAGGGTTGGTTAGGTTCGGTCATATATCTACGTTAATTTTAACTCCAATAAAAAAAAATTGACCTCATACATAGAGAAAAGGGTTGCTTTATCATTTCATAAGAAAAAAATTATACTAAATATATTAATTCAGGAAAACTTGGCTTATTAGGCAAATCGGGCCTTGAATAGTAGGCTGAGAAGTGAGTTCTGGCTACTAGGTACGACATATATATATATATATATATATATATATATATATATATATATATATATATATATATATATATATATATATATATATATATATATATATTGGTGGAGGCAGCAGCAATTATAAGAGAGTGCGCCTGGAGGCTACAGAGAGGAGGGTACGTGGGAGAGAACTAATAGATTGGGTGTGAACGAAGAAGAGACGTGAAGCTGGTGGTCAGACGAGGTAAGGAGAGAGAGAGAGAGAGAGAGAGAGAGAGAGAGAGAGAGAGAGAGAGAGAGAGAGAGAGAGAGAGAGAGAGAGAGAGAGAGAGAGAGAGAGAGAGAGAGAGAGAGAGAGAGAGAGAGAGAGAGAGAGAGAGAGAGAGAGAGAGAGAGAGAGAGAGAGAGAGAGAGAGAGAGAGAGAGAGAGAGAGAGAGAGACAGAGAGAGAGAGAGAATGAATTTGACGAGGGGAGTGGAAACACTATGGCACACATTTGAAACAAATCAACCGGTTACAAATTCCCGAATACAGTCTTCAACTAATTCACTAAGAGACGCTTTAAAACAGTCATACAGGCAGTCCATTACACCAATCAAACAGATATAGACCAATTAACATTAAAACTCGAATCAATCACTAAAAATGAGACTCACCTAATTTAGCAACAGATAGCAACTCACCAGAAACAGAGCACACATTTGCAAAACCACATTTAAGTCACAGCACCAGCCAGTCAGAACTCCAGTTAGTGAGCCAGTCTGTTGGCCATGGTTCGCTCTGGACCTACACTAAGGGCTTACCAGCTCATCCTCCAGAGCTGAATTGAAAGTTCTGAACCTGAAAGTGCTGACTTCTGGACACAAATGAAAAAAGTAAGTTTGGTTTCCTAGATTTTTTCTTGTATGATATACTTTACTTTTTCCCTTGGTGAATATATATATATATATATATATATATATATATATATATATATATATATATATATATATATATATATATATATATATATATATATATGTCGTACCTAGTAGCCAGAACGCACTTATCGGCCTACTATGCAAGGCCCGATTTGCCTAATAAGCCAAGTTTTCCTGAATTAAGTTATTTTCTCTAATTTTTTTCTTATGAAATGATAAATCTACCCATTTCATTATGTATGTTGTCAATTTTTTTTTATTGGAGTTTAAATTAACGTAGATATATGACCAAACCTAACCAACCCTACCTAACCTAACCTAACCTATCTTTATAGGTTAGGTTAGGTTAGGTAGCCAAAAAAGTTAGGCTAGGTTAGGTTAGGTAGGTTAGGTAGTCGAAAAACAATTAATTCATGAAAACTTGGCTTATTAGGCAAATTGGGCCTTGCATAGTAGGCTGATAAGTGAGTTCTGGCTACTAGGTACGACATATATATATATATATATATATATATACACATATATATATATATATATATATATATATATATTTTTTAAATACCTAAAAGGGGTACCACCTCTGTTGCAAGTGTAGGGACCCATAGCCTCGGAGAAGAAAATAAAGAGTACTCAGAGAAGACCTTGTGGATCCTCACTGAACACTTTCGTATTTTCTTCTCCTACCACCCCTATTATTTTAGTGTGTGTGTGTGTATATATATCTAACTTTATTTTAAAATTTCATTACACAAAAAGGGGTTACAAAATACACCAAAATATACTAATATATATATATATATATATATATATATATATATATATATATATATATATATATATATATATATATATATATATATATATGTTGTACCTAGTAGCCAGAACGTCGTACTCGGCCTGCTATGCAAGGCCCGATTTGCCTAATATGCCAAATTTTCCTGAATTAATATATTTTCTCTAATTTTTTTCTTATGAAATGATAAAGCTACCCATTTCATTATGTATGAGGTCAATTTTTTTTATTGGAGTTAAAATTAACGTAGATATATGACCGAACCTAACCAACCCTACCTAACCTTACCTAACCTATTTTTATAGTTTAGGTTAGGTTAGGTAGCAGAAAAAGTTAGGTTAGGTTAGGTTAGGTAGGTTAGGTAATCGAAAAAACATTAATTCATGAAAACTTGGCTTATTAGGCAAATCGGGCCTTGCATAGTAGGCTGAGAAGTGCGTTCTGGCTACTAGGTACGACATATATATATATATATATATATATATATATATATATATATATATATATATATATATATATATATATATATATATATATATATATATGTGTGTGTGTGTGTGTGCTTAAGTATCCACGTAGAAAAACATTTCACGAAGATTCCGAACCTTTTCGTGTTTCAACACATTATCAAGGAATATATTCCTTGATAATGTGTTTGAAACAAAAAAAAATCGGATTTTTCGTTTTCTTTTGAGGATATTTACTCATAACCGAATCACGTGTTAGTTGTGATTAGTCTTGCAGATCGCCTTGAACGAGTCCTTATTTAGGTTTCTAAATGATGCGCTTATATTTGCCAACTTCTCATATGCTGACAATTTTATACTGTTTATGTGTGCCTCTGGTGTTAAGTGTTCTAATTACATCAACTCCAAAATATTTTTTTTTTCCTATTCCTATTGTTGCCTTTTTCTTATGGTGTAGATGCCTCTTGGTCTTTTCTCTCTTTTTCCCATTGTCATTACCTTACACTTGGTGGGATTGAATTCCAACAACCACTTGTTACACTCCTTCAGCTTGAAACCTTCTCTCTGAGTGTGACTGTTTTTTGTTCTGGGTTCCTTTGCCCAGCTCAGTGTTTTCCCTGTTATCTCAGCCTGTTTCTCCATCTTGTGTGTGTGTGTGTGTGTGTGTGTGTGTGTGTGTGTGTGTGTGTGTGTGTGTGTGTGTGTGTGTGTGTGTGTGTGTGAGTGTGTGTGTGTGTGTGTTTTGCTAGCGTGCGTGCGTGCGTGCATAGCTCCCTCGAAAGCTGTCAGCCAAGTACAATCAACTCGAACAGAAAAAAAGATATAAAGGAGATTCATATTTCATATATGTTAATTCAGGGAATATTGCACACATAAATTAGATATAGGGGCCACAGCTCCCTGTCAGCCCAAATGGAGTTGTGTGAGCTAGACTGCCAATTGATTTTAGCTTCCTGTGCCGCCTTTCCCTAGCCATTTTTCGTGTGCGAATTTCATTTTGCGGGAAAGGAAGGCAATAATTGTTCTTGAAAGCATGTGGGATGAAGGAAAAACGGAAGAAAAGGATGGGGAGGAGGAAGAGAGAGAGAGAGAGAAGGAAGAGGAGGTGGAGTAGGAGGACGACGAGGATAAGAAGAGTAGGAGAAGGGGGAGGAGGATGAAGAGGAGAAAAGGTAAGAGGAAGCGGCGGGAAAAGAAGAAGAGGAAGATGGTGGGTAAGGAAGAGAAGTGAGAAGATGACATTTAGGATAAAGAGGACAATAAGAGTACACAAAGTTGTCACACACGATGCTGCCTTGTTCATCCACGAAGATTAACTCTTCCATATCAATGCCGAGACCTCACACGCCTCGTTCAGCTGTATATAAGATCAAGTTCAATCGACAGAAGACAAAAAGTTACAGTCTCGCTCCTGTGCCAGGTAAGCCCACTACGGGCTCACCATAGCCCGTGCTTCTTGCAAATTTTTGTTCCCAGTAGCTGAATCTAAAACAACAACAACAACAAGAGTAATGACAAAGAATGTTAGAACACCCTTGTATATTGTCTTCAGTATATACAGAGAGAGAAGACCGAGCCTACGGTAAGTACCCCTTCGCTTGGTGCACTAGACGTTGCCCAAACATACGGTACCCTCTGCTTGGTGCACTAGACGTTGCCCAAACATACGGTACCCTCTGCTTGGTGCACTAGACGTTGCCTAAACATACGGTACCCTCTGCTTGGTGCACTAGACGTCATCGGAGCATACAGTACCCCTCGCTTGGTGCACTACACGTCGTCGGAGCATGCAGTGCCCCTCGCTTGGTGCACTAGACGTCGTCGGAGCATACAGTGCCCCTCGCTTGGTGCACTAAACGTCGTCGGAGCAATACAGTACCCCTCGCTTAGTGCACTGGGGGTACCGTAGTCGGAGTCTAGACTTTCCAAGTACTGACGTCTCCAATTATCTTTCTTATCTTACGTCTACCAATACTGCAGCCAGAGTGAACATTGAAGCTTCTCTTTTTCTTGTCGCTGTCTCTATACTAGGCCATTAATAAATTATTCAGTCAGGAACGTATGCACCGGGTTTTCCTATTTTCGGGCCAACCGTTTTTTTTATGTTTATGGCGCTCGTTTTAGATCATTTATATGGATTAAGAATAGTGTAAGGTAGGAAGGGTAAACATGTTACCTTGCTTGACATCTGACACAGAGCTGCAACTTGGAAGCTTGGCAAGTTGAGCTTCAGCTCAACCTGGCGTTGATCTGAAGCCTATCTTCCTCTTGTGAGTTATAATGACCCTCACAATAGCTTACTGAGCAACTAGCAAGTGTAAGATAGTCCTGAACATAGACCAGGACTAAGGTAAATTATCACTGAATATACACCGAGAAGCGGGGTACCTACCATTCATCTCGCTGGATATATATACTGATCCAAGCACGATAGTTCAAGATTTGTACTGTAAATACTATGTAGCTATATTTTCTGTAATAGCCTATGATGCCATACTATTTATAAATCCTTTAGGAAATAATTTTCTAGTCCTAATTTGTTAATAAGTAATCTAATCAATATCTAGTGGACTCGTGAGGAGGCTCTTGTATTTCGAAATATATGTATTTTTGTATTTAATGTGTCAGAAACTAACTTAGAAATCGTACCTCACCCAAATAGACTATTATTTCTTAGTGCTACCAAATTAAAATGATTCGACCCACATTAAAAATAACTGAAGTAATCATTCATATATGTCGACAGTGTGGTATTTACAAGAATATCCAGCAAATGTACAGTGAATAAAACTCAGCCTGTGTGTACTCGCCTATTTGTGCCTGCTAGCTCCAGGATCGAGCATTGGCTCTTGGATCCCGCCTTTCTAGCCGCCGGTTGTTTACAGCAATGACTCCTGTCTTACTTCCCTATCATATCTAGTTTTAAAGCTATGAATAGTGTTTGCTTCCACCACCTGTTCATTCCATTTTTCCAGTATTCTCACGCTAAAAGAAAACTTTCTAACATCTGTGACTCATCTGAGTTTCCAGCTTCCACCCATGTCCCCTTGTTCTGTTGGTATTCCGCGTAAACATTTCATCTATTTCCACTGTCAATCCCCCTAAGTATTTTACATGTTGCTATCATATCTTCCCTCTCCCTCCTTTTTTCTAACGTCATCAGGTTCAATTCCTTCAGTCGCTCTTCATATCCCATCCCTCGCAACTCTGGGACGAACCTCGTCGCCAATTTCTGAATCTTTTCCAGTTTCCTAATATGTTTCTTCAAGTGGGGGCATCATGATGGGGCTGCATAATCTAAGACTGGTCTCACGTAGGCAGTGTAAAGCGCTCTAAATGCCTCCTTACTTAGGTTTCTGAATGACGTTCTAACTTTTGCTAGCGTTGAGTACGCTGCTGTCGATATTAGATTGATTTGTGCCTATGGAGTTGGATTTGGTGTTACGTCTACTCCCAGGTCCCTTTCTCGAATCATCACAGGTAGGTAGTTCCCCTTCATTGTGTACTGACCCTTTGCGGTCTCCTGTCACCTATACAGTAGTCCCACTTCCCCAACTTTACACTTGCTAGGGTTGAACTCCAGTAGCCATTTCTATGACCATCTCTGCAACGTGTTCAAGTCCTCTTGGAGGATCCTACAATCCTCATATGTTTAAACTCGTCTCATTAATTTTGCGTGTTCCGCGAACATCGACATATAGGATTCGACTTTTATACACATGTTTACGTATATTAGAAATAGAACTGGTCCCAGCACCGATCCTTGAGGTACTCCACTCGTTACGGTTTGCCAGTTCGACTTCTCGGCTCTGTTACTCTCTGGCTCTGCATGTTAAGTAATTCTTTACCCATGCTAGGGCTTTTCCGCTTACTCCCGCCTGCCTCTCACGTGTGAATAGCAGTCTCCTGTACGGTACTGTATCAAAGGCCTTTTGGCAGTCCAGAAATATGCTTTCTGCCCATCCTTCCCTGTCCTGCCTTATTCTGTTTACTTTATCATAGAATTCCTGAAAGCTTGTTAGGTATGATTTTCCTTCTCTGAACTCATGTTGGTGTTTGGTGGTGTACTAACAACGCTGACAATGGAAACGTTCTCTCTAATGTCTCTGTGGCTCATTTGGGTACTTAGCTTCCACCTGTGTCCTCGTGTAAGTGTACCACCCGTGTTAAATAATCCATCCTTGTCTACCCTATCAATTCCATTGAGAATCTTGTATGTGGTGATCATGTCTCCCCGAGCTCTTCTGTCATCCAGCGACGTGAGGTGCAGTTCCCTCAGCCTTTCCTCGTAATTCATGCCTCTTAGTTCTGGGACTAGCCTAGTGGCAAACCTCTGAACTTTTTCCAGTTTCGTCTTGTGCTTGGCAAGGTACGGGTTCCATGCTGGGGCCGCATACTCCAGGATTTGCCTTACATACGTGGAGGTCAATGTGCGCGAGTGTGTGTGTGTGTGTGTGTGTGTGTGTGTGTGTGTGTGTGTGTGTGTGTGTGTGTGTGTGTGTGTGTGTGTGTGTGTGTGTGTGTGTGTGTGTACATGAGAGCGAGCTTGCATACATGCAGCCCAGCAACAGCCAACAATTACGCTTAACTGGAAAAAAAGATAAGCAATTTCTATCATGCACTGACCAGCCGTCAACCAAGGTTGAATAAAACACGCTAAATAAAGTGCTCTTAAAAATACGATTGTATATGCTGTCCTGAGCTGGTGGTGAGAGCTGGACCCTACCAGTGTACTGTACCAGAGGTGGTGGTGAGAGCTGGACCCTACCAGTGTACTGTACCAGACCTGGTGGTGAGAGCTGGACCCTACCAGTCTACTGTACCAGAGCTGGTGGTGAGAGCTGGACCCTACCAGTCTACTGTACCAGAGCTGGTGGTGAGAGCTGGACCCTACCAGTCTACTGTACCACAGCTGGTGGTGAGAGCTGGACCCTACCAGTGTACTGTACCAGAGCTAGTGGTGAGAGCTGGACCCTACCAGTGTACTGTACCAGACCTGGTGGTGAGAGCTGGACCCTACCAGTGTACTGTACCAGACCTGGTGGTGAGAGCTGGACCCTACCAGTGTACTCTACCAGACCTGGTGGTGAGAGCTGGACCCTACCAGTGTACTGTACCACAGCTGGTGGTGAGAGCTGGACCCTACCAGTGTACTGTACCAGACCTGGTGGTGAGAGCTGGACCCTACCAGTGTACTCTACCAGACCTGGTGGTGAGAGCTGGACCCTACCAGTGTACTGTACCAGACCTGGTGGTGAGAGCTGGACCCTACCAGTGTACTGTACCAGAGGTGGTGGTGAGAGCTGGACCCTACCAGTGTACTGTACCAGACCTGGTGGTGAGAGCTGGACCCTACCAGTGTACTCTACCAGACCTGGTGGTGAGAGCTGGACCCTACCAGTGTACTGTACCAGACCTGGTGGTGAGAGCTGGACCCTACCAGTGTACTGTACCAGACCTGGTGGTGAGAGCTGGACCCTACCAGTCTACTGTACCAGACCTGGTGGTGAGAGCTGGACCCTACCAGTGTACTGTACCAGACCTGGTGGTGAGAGCTGGACCCTACCAGTGTACTGTACCAGACCTGGTGGTGAGAGCTGGACCCTACCAGTCTACTGTACCAGACCTGGTGGTGAGAGCTGGACCCTACCAGTGTACTGTACCAGACCTGGTGGTGAGAGCTGGACCCTACCAGTCTACTGTACCAGACCTGGTGGTGAGAGCTGGACCCTACCAGTGTACTGTACCAGAACCTGGTGGTGAGAGCTGGACCCTACCAGTCTACTGTACCAGACCTGGTGGTCGAGAGGCCGCTGGACCCTACCAGTGTACTGTACCACAGCTGGTGGTGAGAGCTGGACCCTACCAGTGTACTGTACCACAGCTGGTGGTGAGAGCTGGACCCTACCAGTGTACTGTACCAGAGCTGGACCCTACCAGTGTACTGTACCACAGCTGGTGGTGAGAGCTGGACCCTACCAGTCTACTGTACCAGAGCTGGTGGTGAGAGCTGGACCCTACCAGTGTACTGTACCACAGCTGGACCCTACCAGTGTACTGTACCACAGCTGGTGGTGAGAGCTGGACCCTACCAGTCTACTGTACCAGAGCTGGTGGTGAGAGCTGGACCCTACCAGTGTACTGTACCACAGCTGGTGGTGAGAGCTGGACCCTACCAGTGTACTGTACCAGAGCTGGACCCTACCAGTGTACTGTACCACAGCTGGTGGTGAGAGCTGGACCCTACCAGTCTACTGTACCAGAGCTGGTGGTGAGAGCTGGACCCTACCAGTGTACTGTACCACAGCTGGACCTACCAGTGTACTGTACCAGACCTGGTGGTGAGAGCTGGACCCTACCAGTCTACTGTACCAGACCTGGTGGTGAGAGCTGGACCCTACCAGTGTACTGTACCAGACCTGGTGGTGAGAGCTGGACCCTACCAGTCTACTGTACCAGACCTGGTGGTGAGAGCTGGACCCTACCAGTGTACTGTACCAGACCTGGTGGTGAGAGCTGGACCCTACCAGTGTACTGTACCAGACCTGGTCGGTGTGTGAGCCTGAATATGTGTATGTAAGGATGTACACACGACATTCCCAGGATGCAGCCGCGTAGCAGATGTCTAACTCCCAGGTTCCTATTTATTGTTAGGTGAACAGATGCATCAGATGAAATAAATTCTGCCCATTTGTTTCTGCCTCGACGGGGAATCGAACCCGGGCCCCTTAAGACTACGACCTCCAGAGCGCAATCCATTCGGTGGCTAGGACCTGTTTGTGTGTGTGTGTGTGTACTCACCTATTTGTGCTTGCGGGGGTTGAGCTTTGGCTCTTTGGTCCAGCCTCTCAACTGTCAACACAGTTGAGAGGCGTGTATGTGTGTGTGTGTGTGTGTGTGTGTGTGTGTGTGTGTGTGTGTGTGTGTGTGTGTGTGTGTGTGTGTGAATCTGATATTCTAGCAATAATGACATTTAATTTCCCTCTCAGCTGGCGATACAGTAGAGAGTATAGAGATAATCAACGCCGACGGGTTAAATGCAGTTCCCTGGGAAATTGAATGAACTAATTAGATTGATTATTTAATTAAATGTGAAATTAAGCTAAAATAATACGGTAGAACTAGTGATATATGAGGTCAGGCTTAATGGTGCATGAACCAGAGAGGTCTATGTACCACAGTGGCCCATGGACCACAGAGGTCCATGTACCACAGTGGTCCATGGACCACAGAGGTCCATGTACCACAGTGGTCCATGTACCACAGAGGTCCATGTACCACAGTGGTCCATGTACCACAGTGGTCCATGTACCACAGTGGTCCATGTACCAGTGTGGTATAAGGAGCATTATGGTACAAACGAAACAATTAATATATTAAAACCTAACATGAGAAGAACAATTTCGCGAATAACAGAGGTACAAGTACACGAGAAGCAGAAGCAGACACATGGTCCTGCAGGCAAGGGGGGATATTACTGTTCTGCTTTTTATTTTATTTTTAGTGTATATATATATATATATATATATATATATATATATATATATATATATATATATATATATATATATATATATATATATGTGTGTGTGTGTGTGTGTGTGTGTGTGTGTGTGTGTGTGTGTGTGTGTGTGTGTGTGTGTGCCTCCGGTCTCCAACAAAATTAATAAATGCTTTACTGCAGACAGTCAATTTGTCTTCGTTTTCAGCTTAATTACTAAGCCGTTTAGGGCAAGTTGCAGGCGCTGCAGCAACCAACGCCCCTCGATATATGCAGATGTTCTGGTACAATCCATATTCATCTTCAGAGCGGGAATGCAGTGTTAACATTTTATCGATGATTAAAATGCAAGAACACTGCATTGGTTGAATACCTCGAGGGACTTTGTAACTGTTACATTATGCAACTCGCGCCGCTTGTCCCACTCATCTAATGGGACCACAATTCTGGCCATTACACTGAATAGGAACACACCTTGTTACCCATTCCACTCACCTAATGGGACCAGGTTTCTGTCTTTCCACTTATCTATTGAGACTACATTTCTGCCCATTCCACTCACCTTACGTCATCACTTTTGTCCCCCATTTCATTCAGTTTCTAGGACCAGCTTTGTGCTTGTATTATTGAAACTGGGACAACAACCCTTATACTTGTAGTGCTGCCACGCGGATCCTCCTATCAGGTTGTGAAACGCAACATGACCTCAAGAGTCGAGCATGCAATATATCGCAGAACGTTGTACAAAATAGTGTCAGCATCATTAAAACTTCACTAGTTGTAATTGAGTCACAACAGGTCTCAAGAAGAGAGAACACATAGGGCACCAGATTACTTTGTATAGAACTATGGGTTCTAAGATATCCCCCCCCCCCTGTGTTATTGTCTTCTTTGTGGAATAGTGAAATACTGAGTACAGACACCTCTACACTCCCTGTTCCTTACATTATCCCAAGTGAATTATCCTGAGCTCACTATCGGTCAATACAGCATGGAGTCGATCTTAAATCAAGTCAACCGCTTAAGGGTTCATCAAGGGGCACCCCGACAAGTTTTCCGACCATCAAATGTACTTCAACCCCAGAGTAAACTCTTGGTGTATATACACTGAAAGCTGGTGGGTACACCTCTCGGTGCACATGCCGTTGTCGGTGAGGGTGTAGACCACAGTCTACACACCGATGATGAACCCATCTTCAGGCCCATCCGTATATCTTTGCCCGTGTATTCGAACATTAAAGTCTCACAAATACGAATATTATTATTAAAAAATGTTTTTGTGCAAAGTTAAGCCTAGGGTTTGTTAGGTATTTTGGTTCCTTTAACATTTATTTTTATTTGCAGTGAGCAAGAAAAGCATTTAAGAAGTGACCAGAGCATTGAACGAGTGAAATTCGAGCACATTGAATCGTGAGTAACGCGTAAAGTGCTCTTTATTCATAAACAAGATGTCTGCTAGATGTGCGTTCGTACTTTTATTGAGCAATGCTTTCTTTTCTTCCTGTGTTCGAATCGAACCAGCCTAACGGGTTCAGCCCGTCCTCCAAAGACCAAAAAGTCATTCCCTGCACCCGCCAAACCCACTGTTTATGAATGAAAAACGGTTTACACACGACTCACAACTGATTTCGTTCGAACACTTCCGGAACAAGTGCTTCACTGACGAATTTTGTTCGAACCACAACGCTGTAAATGCTTCACCCACGTACTACAAATACAAATAATCGCCAACAGAACCTAAACACCTAACCTAACCTATGCCTATATATGCACAATATGCTAATGTATTATAATATTAATTTATATTTGAGAAAATTCCCGTTTTGAATGAACAGCATGTAAAAGTTTATGAATGCGTCTGTGGGGTCGACCACTGGATGTAATGGACTTGAGTCGAGGACGGGTTGAATGCTTACGGTGACTTTTGCTAAGCTGGCGAATATCAGAACAACCTTCAAGAACTTAGATAAGGATGATTCTAACCCTATACACAACATACGTCCGACTAGTGCTAGAGTATGCAACACCAAAACTTAAATCGAGAAAGTACAGGGGTTTGATGGCGTATTAGTCCCAGATTAATAGGTATCTGAGCTGCGGTGAAATATTGAGCTGAACTTAATGAGAACTAAATAAATGAGAAATAGAGGAGTATGATGATGACATAGAAAATACTCAGTTATATCGATAGACTACAGGCAGCATGTATATGATGAACAGTAACCAAGCCTTGCGTGAAAGACAGACACGCAGATGAGAAAAGGAATGTGAAGAAACATTTCTTCACTATAAGTCAACAATCAACTGGAACCAATTAGACTGGGAAACTGTACAGGCTAACTCAACTATAATTTTAAAAGCAGATATGACAAGACGTAAGAGTTTTA